>NC_068938.1:205124488-205424488 GCF_016801865.2 Culex pipiens pallens
TTGTTTTTTTTTTAAGGGTTACATGCATGTAGAAAATCGCAAAATTTCATATTACAGAAAAAAATTTAAATCCTCCAAAAAGATGATTTTCAAGTTTCATAAAGATATTTAATGAATAAACTAAGAAAGAGACGATTTAAGCTCAAAATGTTGCCATGCGCAGGGCGAACTGTCAAACTTTGTGAGCGTTTTTCTCTAAACACCGAGTTGAATTACGGGTGCCACGATATCTCAAGACGGGATGGACCAAATTGGCTGAAATTTGAGGTGAAGACTCTCAAGATATATCCCATGTGCATGACGAAGCCCAATTTTTGAATTTTGCTTCTTAAAAAATTTCAAAAATCATTAACTGACGATTTTTTTATATGAAAACCCATAAAATATTTTTAATTTTTTTTTTAAATGAACTTTTCGAAAATCGGCTTTTGTCATGCACACGGAATTGGTTCAACGAGTCTTCACCAAAATTTTGAGCCGAATTGGTCGAAGTAGTGTTGAGATATCGTGGCACCGGTTTTTTTCAAACTGCTAACTTCGAATAGCTATATCTCGACAAGGAAACAATCAAATGTCTTCAAATTTGTTTTATTAATAGATTGAAATGTATATTTTAATGCCCTGTGAACAGATTTTAAAACAGGTTAAGTGTGTGCTTATACCAACCTCTTACCTTTTTGCCGCTTTACATGTATGAAAAGAAAAAAAATACCATTCCTTAGAGCCAAAATAGAATTTAAGCTTTTTCCATATTTAATTTTCAAAAATCGTAAAATATTTTATTGATATCCTCAACCAAAATGAGTCTAAGCTGCTAACTGAACATGAAATTCTGTTTTTTTAGAGATTTTAAAAGTAGCTCGTAAAAAAATCTTATTTTATGGACAATATTTTGGTAAATTCAATTATTCTTTTTTTTGCAATTTCGGTTGTTCAATTTTTTAAGTTTCATTTTTAATGAAAACACGAATTCATTGAAATAAACAAAAATAAAGAAACTAAACTATGCTTTACAATAAAAATAAATCTAAATATTCATATGAATGTCAATAAATAAATATTGGAAGCGAGGGGAGGTTCAGCGATTTTCAATGCTCAATTCAAAAAACATTTCAAAAAAAGTGACCACGTGGTTTATGAATGGTCTCTTACTGCACTGTTACTGTTTTTTTTTTTTAATTGGGGCATAAAATATTGCAAACATAACAGAGCATTTCTTTTAAAAAAAGGGAAATTTCTTCTCCAAGGAAAAGTTAAGAATGAGATCCTTTTCCAACTAATTTTATTTGCTCACTTTCTTTTTCCATTTATTAGTTTAATTTTTTAATTTTAAATTCATAAGCTTTAAAACAAAAAAATCATGAAACCAAAAAAAAATAAAAAGATCATAAATTCAAGTACAATCCAGACTCGATTATCCGAAGGCCTCAGAAAAATTTCACTTCGGATAATCGAATCAAGATTTTTTTTTTTTTTCGTTGTCTTGTTTTTGATTGTCGAGCTTAGGTATGACCCCTAAACTATGCTTAAGGGGTTACATACATGTAGAAAATCAAAAATTTCATATTTCAGAAAATTTAATAAACTCACTTAAAACATGATTTTCAATCACTCCTGAAAGTTTCATGAAGATATTTCATGATTAAACTGAGTAAGAGACGATATACGTTCAAAATTTTGCCATGCGCAAAGCGAACTGTCGAACTTTGTGAGCGTTTTTCTCTGAACACCGAGTTGATTTACGGGTGCCACGATATCTCGAGATGGGACGAACCAAATTGGCTGAAATTTTGGGTGAAGACTCCTAAGACATATCCCGTGTGCATGACGAAGCCCGATACAAAAATCAAAAACTGACGATTTTTTATATGAAAAACAGAAAAATATTTTTATCTTTTTTTAAGGTAAAGTTTTTGTAAATCGGGCTTCGTCATGCACACGGGACCGGTTTAACGAGTCTTCACCAAAACTTTGAGCCGATTTGGTCAACGCAGTGTTGAGATATCGTGGCACCCGTTTTTTGAAACTGCTAACTTAAAATGGCCATATCTCGGCAATGATACAACCAAATATCTTCAAATTTATTTTGATAATAGTTGAAAATATATATTTCAATGCCCTTAAAACAGATTTAAAAAATGTTTTAGTGTGTGCTCAAACCAACCTCTTACAATTTTGTCGTTTTACATGTATGTATCCCCTTAAATGAATTTAAAAAAATATATCCAAGATGGCGACCAAAATGTCGGTGATATATTTTTGAAAAAATGCATTTTATTTTTAATAGGCTATCAACAACTCAAATTTGGCTAAAATGGGGCCACAGAATTCAGATTTTATGTTAAAAACAAGAAAACGAAAAAAAAATATTTTTTTGTGATTCGATTATCCGAAGTTCCATTCAAACCTTCGAATAATCGAAACTTCGGATAATCGAGGCTTCGGATAAGCGAATCTGGACTGTATTAAAAAAAATCATAAATAAAAAAACTAAAAAAAAATTAAATCAAAAAATCTAAAATTCAAAATTTTCAAATTCTAAAAAAATTAGGTTTTTATATTGATTTTTTAGTTCTATAATTTTTATTTTTATAAATTCTTGAATTTTAAATTTTTAAAAATTTTAGTATTAAAATTTCTTTATTTTAGAAATTTTTAACCATATCTGCCCACCATTGAAAAAACGGCTAATATCAACTTTTGGCAAAAACGAGATAGTAGCACCAGGTGGTAGAGGATGTTCCAGCGCATCTTCTGGAACTTGAATTTTACTGAAATAGTGCTTAGACTTGGCTGCCGATGCGAAAAACCAAACGGCTAATATGCCACTCTTATGGGAAATTGCCTTGACCGCCTTGACGGAGATTTTGTCACAAACACTAAAACACGTTTTTCTCGGAATACTTGATTTGGCATAATAGCCGAATTTTCAATTATGGGCAGATATAAGGCCGATGCAAATATTTTTCAAAGTTTTTGTCCCTCGGCTCTGGCCGGTGTACACTCTAGTAGGCCGTTGTACACTATAGTAAAAAGATTTTCTTTCGTTAAATACTTTTTATCACGTCCTTTTAGGTGCTGCGGCCAGGTTAGGGCCGGAGATCATAAAAAGTTACATAAAAATTTATAAAAAGTAGTGGAAAAAAACCATTTACGTCACAAGAAAATTTTTGTCGAATACATGACTTACGCTATTATTTCGAAAAATGAAACATGAAACCTAATGAATTAGTTTTTTTAATTGCGCTGCTAACAAGGCTGCTAACTTTTTTCAGTTAAAAACAGACTTAGTTTAGTATTTCTCTTTAACCGTACAACGCGCGTGCGATGTTTATTTCATCGCCCACTTCGCCCTTCAATCAGCTGACAGAACCACCCACCCAAGCCAACCACCCCTTTTCTCTCCCACCATCAAACGAGCACAAAACCAAAACAAACAACATTCGCGCGTGTGTGTAGAAAAACGGCTTCATGCGTAGTCGCGTGTTCTAGAGACTCTGATGCAACCACTACTATCGCTAGTGACGATGCGAATGGTGGGATTTTGTTTAGAGAGAAAAAGTCCTATTCATTGATCACACGACTCTTTGAGAAACTAGTCGTTCGTCATTAGTTCAGTAGTCAGTGCAGTTGCAGCGAGGTAGGTGCACCTTATTAATTGATCGCGTTTCACCTGTGAAATCTGATTCGTCCTTGAAATTTTCTAGCTTCAACAAAGCAAAAATGCGCAAAATTTTTCAATTCGTAGTTCAGCGGATAAACCCTAGAATTCCGAAAGGGGACAAACGCTTGTACTCGTCATCCGCGCCAAAGAATTCCCCATCAGATGACACACCAACGCTGCGTCGAATATGGAAACTAATGTTTGGAAAGTACCTGCTGGTCACGAACACGGTCAGCTCAGGAGGGCTCATGATGCTGGGGGATGTTTTGGCCCAGGAGCTTGAGAAAAGACGCCACGGAACGGCTCTCACCCAGCCGGGCTACGATTGGTATCGAATAGGTATGAGCTTGTGGGTAAGACTCTCTTCTAATTCTTGACTAATTATCATCACTTCTCAGGTTGCATGACTCTGGTGGGAATATCCCAGGGCCCGCTGCATCACTATCTGTACAAGTGGATGGACCGCATTCTGCCCGGGGCCAGCGTTTCGACAGTATTCAAAAAGATTGGCATCGACCAGTTTGTCATTTCGCCGATCTTCATCGTGACCTATATGTACAGTGCGGGACTGCTGGAGGGAAGTAGCGTCCGCGAGTGTACCGACGAGATAAAGGATAAATATTGGACCATTTATACGGCGGATTGGCTGGTCTGGCCGCCGACGCAGTTTATTAACTTTTACTTTATCAACCCAAAGTATCGAGTGTTGTACATAAACGCGATTACGATGTTGTACAACGTGTTTTTATGTTACATTAAGCACAACGAGGATCTTCGGATAAACTTAGTTGGTTCGGATGATATTAAAAAGGATTAAAGCTAGTACTTAAGTAGAAAATGGTGCTTGTGAGTGTAAATAAAACAGTCAAAATGGTGTGTTTAACAACGAGTTTCATATTTATTGTTTCCCTTTTCTTAATTCGATATTGGCGTCACCGGAAATCTAGCTTAACATTGCGTTTAGTTTTTTCTAATCTGGAAATGTCTGTTTCGATTGCGTTTCGTGGAAGATGGCAAGTGGTTTTGATAAATGCGGCTCTTGTCCTGTTAACATTTTGTTTGTTTGAATTTGTGGCTGCCTCACAGAGAAAAAAATCTTACAGACTAGATATGTGTATGTGTAGAGTTGTGATAATTTGATTACTTTGTATCCAGAATGCCAAGCGCGAATCGTTTATCATTATCTTACATGGCAAGTGTGCAGTTGTGGGCTTTTGTGCAAACCCAGATGGACATTTTTCAAAAAAGTAACTTCTTAATTTTAAGCGATCGATTTCTCTTCAAATGTAAAAAACAACGGTAAAAAAAACGATTAAAAACCATTTCTGATCACTTTTTTTTCATTCTAATGGCAAAAAAAAAATTTACAGGACAACATTTTTTCGATGGATCAACTATGGTCCCCTTGGAACGAGCTGTCAAGTAGGACCTTTTCTGTCAAGAAGGACCGCGAGGTTAATTTTTGTAAATTGATTTAAAAATCCAATTTAAACTCTTTGTGGTCGTACAAAGGGTCATTGTGCTCAGAAAAATATGCTTTATTGTTGTGAACAATAATATCAGCAATCTTAATTCAATTTTAGGACCTAATTCTTTCATTTTTTTATTCAACATAAAGGGACTTTGTGGACCCTTCGTTTTAACCAAAAATCCGTTTTTTCGTCCATACAATTCACAATTTAATTTTAAAAAACCTTTATAGTTGGATTGATTTTTGAAACCAAGCGTAATTTTGTGAAACAAAAAAAATTAAGCTCAGATTGTTATCAATCTATCAAGCTTCTTTTTAAGCTTGACCCCGCTTTTACATGGCGCTCACACACACTACCAAAACGTTTATTTTGATAGTATGCGTGAGCGCCGGGTAAAAAATTACAGTTGATTACTTTTTAATTTGACAAACCAACAAGGCAAACGAAAAAGTGAAACTTCTGAAAGTTTATGCAAAATTAAAACAAGTTTTCAACTTTTCCTGAAAAAATAAATTTTCAATCGAAAAGAAATCTGTAGAATATTTGTAAAAGAGCACCCTTTTTAAAAAAAAAATTCGCTATTTTAATGGTCCATGACCTCATTTCACAGTTAATTGTGTTTGATTTACTCGAAAAAAAAATCATAAATTTGAAACATTTCAAGAGTTCTAATCGACTGAAAAAAATTCAGCAAGATTTCGATTTGTTCCAAAGTTCACAACCCGCCAGATGCTTTTGAAAATACGGATTTTTGAAATCAAGCCCTGAAATTTTGTTTAAAATACTGATTATCTTTTACACAACAATAACGCTTATATTCTAAGCGCAGTGACACTTTGTACGGCAACACCATTTTTGAAAAGGATTTTTAAACTGATTATATAACTGATATAAATATCAAACGAAAAAAAATGTGATGTTTAAAGAATTAACTTTTCCGAGGACTTTCTTTACAGAAATATTTCATTTGAAAGTAAAAAAAAAGTTTGTAAAATCTAGTTTAAACAGTTTTATCCTCCCCTGTAAGTTCAGAACGGCGTTGTTGTTTTGACATTTATGCTCAAACTCAATCCTATTCAACGAATATTTTCTGCGGTAAATTTTAGGCAGTAGGCCTGGCCACTTTAATGTTTTTGATGTTTTAAGGTTAAACGAGACGCCAGCTCTTGGACAACTTTTGTTCAACTTAAATCAATTTCTGTCGACTGCTTGCTGTCGACCTATACATCGTCTGCAAAAAGCAGAACTTTGTAAGTTACAGCATTTTCCTTAAAGGTGCTTTCAAAACTCAAGTAGTAGATAGTAATTTTAAATTTATCTTTTTTTAATCTCCATTCTGGAACGATTTCTGATATTTACGGCATTGAACTTACAACTTAACAAATTTTATCTTGTGTGATTTCACAAAATATTTCCAAATACAAAATTTTTAAATACATATTTGGAAAATATTCTCAAGCCTTTCAAGTTTTTCCAAACTTTATTGGCAAGGAAAATTTCCCAATCAAACAATTATTTAATGATTGAATTTTGTAAAGATCTGTTCATCCTTTGTGTAAACGACATATTCACGAAAAAAAAAGAATAAATTTCAAAATCATCCAGATGTTTTTTTCGAAATGTCCATCCAGAATCGCATCCCTTTTTAACAGTTGTACTTCAGAACACTCCCACCCTCGATTCTCCCCACGATCCCAACATTTTTTTTTCTCAGTTCCGCCCCAGTCTCAACGGTGATTGCTTTCGTTTACGCGCGAACAAATCCCTCTTATCACACGAACTTCTTCTATCTTTCTCCATACTAACAATTGTAAATCATACAAATTCCAACGCTGTGATGTGCTGCGATTGTTGAGCAAACCTCCCTCCCTCCCCTACTCGATTATTTTCGCCCCGTACGAGTCCCAGTGCCTTAGCGCGGTCATATTGAGGTAGCCCCACTTCCACCGCTGGTTCGGATTCGACTCCGAGCAGGGATTCACAAACACGGCCCGCTTGTCGGCGTCCATATCGAGGCAGCGATTGTTCTTGCCCTGGCGGATCTGCTGGCTGTCCAGGTCGTACCGCCACAGCTGGTTGCCCTGGCCTCCGTGGCAGTGGTAGAGCAGAATCTTGGCGTTGGCGATGCTCTCCGACACGTCCCAGCACAGTTCGCCGTACTTGATGCGGAGGTCGCGATGCCAGGACAGCTGGAAGAACTGGTTCGCCTGGGGTTGGGCCTTGTCGGCGGCGCAACCGAACAACCCGATTGTCTCTTTTTCGCCGTGGCTGAGCGTGTCCACGCAGAGGTTGGGGCTCGAGACGGACTGGATGGCACCGTTGGCGAAGTCCGGCGGTTCGACTGGGGGATACTTTTCGATCAGGTCGAACGCAACGTGCTCGATGAACCACTTGAATGGTTTGCATTGAAGTTTCTCGCGGATTGCCAGCTGCTTGGACAGGTCTCCGGCGTCAGTGTTGTCGTACTTCTTGCGATCTCGCACGTACAAATACTCTTTGTACTCGTCCATCCAAACTTCAGCAACACGTTTGTAGTTTCGCGTAAGGAAGTCCTTCTTCCGGGGATTGCCAAACGGCGCGTACCCTCGATAAATGTGACCAACCCGTGAACACGGTGCGTCGTACATCTGACCACCGCACTGCCAAATCTTAAAGCTCAACTCGTACTGCTCACCGCCCCAGATGTCCAACCCCTCGTCGTACCCACCCAACTCCCAGAAGAACTTGGAACTGATCGCGAACAACCCACCAGCCATAATGGGACTCTCGAAAGGTTCCGTCGGATTCGCCAAATCCTTCGGCAGCAGCGGCAACCGCTTATAGTAAAACTTCCAATCGAACGCTCCCCTCGCGCCCTCGTCCTGTGCCCGATACTCAAACGTATCCCACGCGACCACGTCAATAAACGGACAAACGCACGTCCGGTAATCCTCCGCGATCGGCTCCAACAGCGGCGGCAACCAGTTCACATTCGCTTCCGTGTGCGAATCCAAGAAGATCAACACATCCGCCGTAGCGGCCTTTGCCCCGGCCAACCGCGCTGTAATCAACCCGGAACGCTCAGGCAAGTGAATCACCTTAACCTTCGGCATATTCTCCGCCACGTACCGATCCAACTGATCCTTTAAAAACTCCTTCGTACTACAATCGTCCACCAGTATAATCTCACTGATCAACTCCGGCGGTGACCTCAATAGCACGCTAGACGCCGTCCGCAACAGCGTACTCCAGTGTTCGTTGTAAAACGGAACCACCACGCTAACCGTGGGCAACTCACTCAAATACTTCTTCTTCTTACACCCCGGATGTCGAATATCCGGCAACGACCGGTTCAACGATATCAAATCACTCAGCACCGCGTTGAACCCGTTCTTCTTGAACAGCTTGTCCTGCATCTCCTCGTCCTTCTTCTCCAAATGTCCCGGCTTGCCGTGCTCCCCCACCCCACTCCGACTCCGCTCGGCCTCGATCAGCTTGTAGTCGTGCCAGTCGATGCGCTTCTTGTGGACGTTCTTTTTTGGCCCGTTGAAGAACGAGCCCTGCTTGCGGTGCTGGGCGAGCGGTTCGGCGGGACTTTCGTCGAGCAGATTTTGACGGTCGACCACGTTGAACGAGCGCACGATCAGCACCAGGAAGAGCAGCACGAAGCCGCCCACGAGGGCGTACTTTAGCAGGACGCGCGTGTTGCGACGCATGGTGGCTCTTGGATGATTGTGCTCAGTTTATGAAAGAAAATATCTGAAATTAAGCGGAAAAAAGATTCTCATTTATAAATTCTTAATTTACAAGAAGTTTCATTAAGGCCGTTGCAAATATTGTTTGAAATATATGTCCTTCGACTATGGCCAAAGTCGAAAGGGAAAAGCCCAAATATTGAAAAAAATAAAAATGTTAACGAAAAAAGTATTTTGAAATGCATTTTACACCTATCCAATTATTTTGCAATTATTAGTTTTCAAAATACAGTACTTGTTCGGTAACATGGCCGCTTTTTATATGGGTGCTCGATAACTGAGCTGTAGCCCAGTTAAAAAGCAGACAAACGTCAAAAACCAAAACAATCCGAAAAAACCGAGGAGTTAATAGATGCAAAAATCAAGTTCAAGAACCAAAAAAAAACTTTTTCAAGCTTTTATTAAATTTCAAGTTTCAATCAAAGAAATATGAAAAGTAGGCATTGAGAACCTTTTTTTTATTTTTTTATTTCATCAAGAAAATATAATGGATCGGTGGTCTCCTCGTAATTTTTCGATCAGCCCAGTTAGCGAGCCGCATTCGGTAACTGTGCTACGTTCTCAGCCCAAAACATAAAAAAATAAATAAAAATAGTGTTTTTGACAAATCAAGTTTAAGTGACAAAAAGTTAAATTAAAAATCACCAAATTTTTTTCGTGTATCATTTTTTTCAGTGTAGTCCTTTTAAATACCTACAACTTTGTCGAAGACACCAAATCGATAAAAAATTCCTTCAAAAGATACAGATTTTTAATTTTCATACATCATTTTTGTAATATGGACAAACAAATGATGCAAAATGGTTTCTTTGGGCATAACAAAGGCACCAAAAAAATTTAAGCCGGATTAAAAATTTAAAAAAATCGAATGACCGAAATCTTAGAGAATTGCTCTTATAGGAACCTTAAAAAAAACTCTAGATATCAAAAATTAAAAATGCGGTTTTGGGATTTTTTTCATTTAAAACAAAAACTTTGCTGCAGACACCAATTTGATCAGAAAATCCCTTCACATCCCTTCCCTGTACAATTAATTATTGTATGAGCATCTACCAAAATTGTATGCAGATTTATATAGACGATCCAATGATAACTTATTTGGTCATAGGAAAGCCCTCCAAAAAGTATCAACCAATCCAAAAAATATATAAAAATACAATTTAAAGATATCGGCCTCTTTCAAGGAAAATTGGGTACTAAAGCCCTAAGTCAATTTTTATGTACAACGGTAAAAAACACGATTAAAAACCATTTCTGAACACTTTTTTTCATTTTAACGCAAAAAAAATTTGACAAGACAACATTTTTTCGATGGATCAACTATGGTCCCCTTGGAACGAGCTGTCAAGTAGGAGCTTTTCTGTCAAGAAGAACCGCGAGGTTAATTTTTCAAAATTGAATTAAAAATCCATTTTAAACTCTTTGTGGTCGTACAAAGGGTCATTGTACTCAGAAAAATAAGCTTTATCGCTGTAAACAATAATATCAGCAATCTAAGTTCATTTTAGGACCCAATTGCTCATATGTCAGGCTGACATATGACATAACATAGTCGATAGGCGCCAAACATTTCACCGACATGGCAAATACTTTTCAAAATGGTTTCAAACCCATACAAAAAAAAAATATAAATATGTTTTAAAATACTGTTAAGCAATTCTTCAAAATCAGCCCAAAAATCATTGGGCAAAAAAATAATAATCAATTTCAACGTATTCTAGTTTGCTTAAAAATATTTTTTTTTTTGAATGAATTGTCAATGTACAGCACCGCAAAAAGTTTTTTTTTCGCAAAAAAATATTTTTCCGTCAAAATTTAGAACTTTTGGAAACTAATTAGTGCCAACCAACTGTACTAGTTTGTAAGCATTTTTCAAAAACTTTTTCATTAAAATGTAGAAATCCTGGTTTGTTATTTAAATTTTTATATTTTTCAAGGCTTTGGCAATGTTGTGGTATTGATGAGGAAAAGAAATGATACACGGAAAAAAAAATCAATTCAAAAATTAAATTTCCCGAAATCATTGCAATTAGAATTTTAGAAATATTTTATATGTTTATGGGACAGGACAACAAACCGCAACTTATGAGCCATAGAAAAGAACAGACAAAATTTTTGCGGCCGGTTTAGGATTTTTTGAAAAAAATCGTTTGTGGAACAATAAAATTTTACTGGAAACATTTTTTTAACTCTACTTTTCAATGCAAAATTGGCAATCGAACAGTACCTTAGACATTTTTTGATAAAGTGGACCGTTTCCAACATATAAGCCACTTAAAATTTAATTTGACTGAAAAATTATAGTTTTTAAATATTTTATAAAGTGTCCATGTTTGTTCATTCCTGAACATAATTTTTTGAAAAGTTGAGAAATTTCCAATAAAATTGCCTGAGAGACATTAAAGATTGGAGCTCTGGTTGCTGAAATCCAGTAAATAAAAAAAAAAGAAACATTAGTGAAATTTTCTGATCTCCACGAAAATAAACTATTTTAAAACATATCAAAAAAGAAAAAACTGGAGATTTTTTTTTTTTTTTTTAAAGGTCCAATAAACCAAATTTTTAGTTTTTGCTTTTTGGGTGTATGTTTTTTAATACCCCTGACTCAAGGCAGACCCAAAAAGCAAAAACTGAAAATTTGGTTTATTGGACCTTTTCAAAAAAAACACCAGAAATATTGAACATACGCCCTTTTAAAATGTTAGAGCTGATTCCAAAATTTAAAAAAAATTGAAACTTTTACTACACATTCGGCCCCTTTTCAAACGATGATATCTTGGAAACTATTGATCCAATTTTTAATGTTAAAAAAATTAAAACCAATTAAAAACAGGTTTTTATTGCGGAATCTGAGAGAACTGCTCGGTTCAAACATTGCATTGATCTTAATATTGAAAATACGCTTCAAAACGTTTATAGAAAATCAAATTAATTTTATTTAATAGGTTTTTCTTTGAATTTCATTACTGAATCGAAACGGAAAGAACGTCATAAAAATTAATCTAAAAGAACATATGCCAGTCCAAGCCAACTGTCCCAGAACCACGTCCACACTTTTTCCAAAAATGAAAACAAGTACAAGCATATCTGGTTTCATTTTCGTAAGTAGGTATGATATGATAAGCACAAACGTGTGTCCCCTTCACTCTGCGCGATCAACAATCGCCCCATTTTATCTTTACACACTCACCTGTATCAACCAGCAGCAATAGCAACAACAACAACAACAACAACCAAAAACAAGTCTAACGATATTCTCGCCACTGTCTCTCGTCGTCGGTTTTAGTCTGTACACTTTAGGTGAGCTGGCACTCTGGGGCTGGTTATGCGATTAAAATCGACTCTTCTTCCGTGTCATGACCCAACCACCAGCCTCCCCGCGGGTCTTCACCGGTTGATGTTACAACACATTTGTCACGGCAGCCAAGTACTTTCACCTGATGAATTGCATCCAGCGGCACCGATGTTGGTTGTGGTGACCTTTCACTCCGGTTTGAGAAAGATGTATTTCCTAAAAGAAGTCATGAGAGGTTGTTAATCAAATTGTTCTGGCACAAAGATCGCCAACTAAAGTGCGCGTCAACGCTGATTGCAGCAATGATAATAAAATATAAACTCACCAATTTGGAGCAATTGAATCCACAGACGAAAACAAATCTCCGCTTTGTCCGGCAACAAGTTATGGAATGTCGAGGCAGACTGACTGACTACGGATCTGCACTGCACTGGAATTAATTTAGCCAAATCCACGATGATCGTGAGACAACTCCAAGGGATGGGTTGATCAAGAATTTGCCCCAACCTCGTTTTTAGGGGTTGGTGAATGGGTTCTTGGGGTAAAACACAAACCTGCCTCTCCGCTGCGGTCTGCCAAGTCAACACCACTGCAGAGTCATCAAATTCTGACTGTCAACCTTTTGGTTTGTCTCTCCCGTGTGAAGGGGCTAAGTTACCATCAGCAGAACACACCGAGTAAAGGTAGAAAAGAACACGCACACACAAACCGATCTGTCCTAAATGTTGATACCCCCCACTTTGGAATAAGCGCTTCCCATCAGGGGCTTTTCACACCGCGATGCTGAGGAACGCGTGAGAGGAAAAAGATTTTGCTTCAATTTGTAATAGTTATTTTTTATGTTTTGTTTTATTCATCACATGAGCAGTTCTCTATTTTTTTTATTTGGCTCAAACTTTGTGGGGGCCTTCCCTATGACCAAAGAAGCTATTTTGTGTCACTGGTTCACCCATAAAAGGCTCCAAACAATTTTGGCAGCTGTCCATACAAAAATGGTACGTAAATATTCAAACAGCTGTAACTTTTGAGTGAATTTTCTGATCAATTTGATGTCTTGGGCAAAGTTGTAGGTAAATAATGATTTTGGAAAAAAAAAAGAATTTTATGCAAAAACAAATTTGACGTAATTTTTTTATGTAAAATTGAATTTCCAATCGAAAAGTACATTACAGATTTTTTGATAAAGGGCTCTGTTTTCAAGATAAAGCCACCGCAAGTTTAATTTATGCAAAATATTTGCAGTTTTTCGATTTTTAAAAATAGTGACCATGAGTGACCATTTCTAAAAATATTTTTTTTGAAGAGTTCAGAAAATTTTCTATAAAATTGTCTAAGAGACATTGAAGATTGGACCTCTGGTTGCTGAGATACATCGGCTTATAGAAACAGAAACAGGTAAATTGAAGTTTTCTAAAAACCTACCATTTTCTAATGTCGATATCTCCGCAACTAACTGGCCGATTTTTAATGTTAAAACATGAAACATTCGTGAAATTTTCCGATTTTTTCGAAAAAAAATATGTTGAAAAAAATTAAATCAAGACTAGCATTTTAAATAGGCGTAATATTCAATGTTTGGCCCTTTCAAAATGTTGATCTTGATTTAAAAATTGTCAAGATATTTTTTTCGAAAAGATCGGAAAATTTCACGAATGTTTCATGTTTTAACATTAAAAATCGGACAATTAGTTGCGGAGATATCGACATTAGAAAATTGTGGGTTTTTTGGTTAAGACTTACAAACCTTCAATTTTCCTGTTTCTTTTTCTTTTAGCCGCTATATCTCAGCAACCAGAGATCCAATCTTCAATGTTTCTTAGAGTTTTACAGCAAATTTTATTGCAAATTTTCTTAACTTAAAAAAAAATATTTTCGAAAATGGTCACTCATGGTCACTATTTTTAAAAATCGAAAAACTGCAAATATTTCGATAAAATCAAACTTTCAAATGTGATTGCACATTTAATTTTACATAAAAAAAATAAGTCAAAAAATTTTAAGTATAAAATTCGATTTTTTTCCAAAAATCCCTATTTTTTCAAAAATGTATAACTCGGCTGCAGATTTTTTGACAATACTTTTCTATGGCTCAAGAAATACGTATTTTGGGAAATTGAGTTTTTGTGAAAAAATAGATAATTCGGCATTTTTTTTCCGTGTGCCTATTTTTTTCTCAAAAGTCCTCAACAATACCTATAACTTTGCCGCAGACACCAAACTGATCAGAAAATTCACTCAAAAGTTACAGCTGTTTGAATATTAACGTACCAATTTTTGTATGTTCAAAAAATTAAAAGGACGGATTTTGTTTTTTGCTCGATATGAATTAACCAAAGGGAAAAGCCAAACAATTATTAAAATTTCGTGAAAAATAAAAAAAACACGAAAAAATGGAAACATAGATATTAGGAAAATAAGAAATTTAATAAGAAATTCACGTTCCAACACTTGGAAAAGTTTTTAAAATGCATTTTACACGCGTCTAGTTGCTTTCCAATAATTAGTTTTCAAAATATCGAAGTATTGACGGAATTTTATTTTTCGCGAAAAAAAAAACTTTTTGTGGGACTGTACATTGATATTTCACGAAAATTTAAAATGTTTTCAAAGTTCAAACATGCTGAATATGACTATAAAGGCAGGAAAATGCATTTCAACTGGTTTTCAGTTGATTAAACTTTAATTTTCATTAAAATTTTAAAGTTTTTCGAAAACATTTTTTTTTTTTGCCGACTTTGAAGGGGGGGGGGGGGTGATGACATAAACTTTGAAAAATATTTGTAACGGCCTAAAAAACTATTTTTTCTACATTGAGAGATATAAAAAAATAGGGATTTTGAACTTTTAAAATACAAATATGCACGTAGAAAATTTAAAAAAGTCAATAAATTACAAATTCGAAGTTTCAAAAATTCAAATAATCAAAATTTAAAAATTTTGTATTTTACACATTTAAAAATCAAAAAAAGTAAAATTCAGAGCATCAAAATTAAAATATTTAAAAATGCTACAAAAAAAATCTAAAATTAAAAATTTAAAAAATACAAAAATTTAGAAATTTGGAAAAAAAAAACAGTTTGTACCTACTTAATTGACCGATGTTTCGTCAAAATTTTCAATTTCTAAATTCTCTTATTTTGAGTTTCTAACCTTAAATATGACTCCAAAAATGAATATTTTTTTGTAATTAAAAAAAAAAGCAAAAAATTAAGCATTTAAGAATTAGGAAATTAAAAAAATAAAAGATCAGAAATTAAGAAATTCAATTCAATTCTTTAATTGCCTTTATGAATTTCAAATTTATAAATTTAAGAAATTTTTAATTTTTAAATTTTAGAGTTTAGGAATTTATAAATTCTAGAATTTAATTCCAGATTTAGAGTTTTATATTTTTTTAAACTTGTAGTTTTTTTTTCAATTCTCAAATTTTTGGACACTTAAATTTTTAATTTGTGTTTTTTTTAGCAACTAAGCATTTTGATTTTTTTGAATATTTTAATCTTTGTTTTTCTCTTAAGAACCTCAAACCGAACTGTCAACTTTTCTGGGGAGAGGGGGGGGGGGGGGGAGGTGGGTAAGTTTTTAGTTTATCTTTGTTTCTAATTGTATTTAGCTTATTCTATCATCTCTTATCATTTTTTGCCTTCTGAGTTGTGGCATGTTTCAAATTTTTTGCTTGTTTTTATTTCAAGTTTTCTACTTCTACTAAAAATTGATACCAATGCAATTAAAAAATTGTAAAATAATGTGTAGAGGCATAATTTGGGACATTACAAAAATTACTGCATAATTATTTATGCATAACGTATACCAAATGTTAAAATATTCGCAGCCAAATTGATCCCAAAAAGTTTTTTTTTTAAACATTGGCAAAATTATATAAACCTCAAAACCACCCTAAAATCTAAAATGTTCTAAAATTTTATAAGTTCTGAAAAAAAATGTTCTTGGCAAATTTTTATATCTAAGCACGTAGAACTCGAATTTGATGTTACCGTAAACTGGGGTCAATCGGGACACATGGGACGAATTGGGACAGCAGTTTTAACCATGTTGGAGCACAATATTTTGATTTTTCTGGTTGGTTTCGGTTAGAACAGACTCAGGCCAACAAAATGTGTACATCCATTTCCTTATTTAAAAGCTTTAAGTGCTCTATAAACTGCTGTCCCTATTCAGACTGTAGTCCCGATTCACCCCAGATTACGGTAACTTAAAAGTTAGAAAATAAAGAAACTCAAAAGCAATTAGTTTTTATGGTACGATTATCCAAAGTCCAATACAAATCGGACGAATAAAAAAAATATGTTTGCAGTTTGAAGTGAAGTGTATTGCCAAAATTGCGACATCGTCCTTTTCCCGGATGGTGGCTCAAGTCTCACCCGGATTTGTCCAAGTGTGAGATCTTATAGGAAAATAATCATTATCGATGATATTTTAGAAAAAAAATCAGAATTCCAACCAATCTTTTTATATTTCGGCGCAATTTTTGTCTCAAGTGCCGACACACAAAGTAAACCAAGTAAACACAACATCGTGCCAAAACATAACAAACCCGTGTGTGCGCGGCGCCTACACACAACCACAACCGGGTCCAGTAAAACGGCAGCATCCGACACTCACCAACACAAATTTCTGTGAACATAAACACACAGAAGCAGCAGCGTGCATGCGGCAAGCCCCTTCAAATTAGCGCAAAGGTTTATTGGTGTCTTTGTCGTCGTGCCTTCATGTGCTTTGCACACCTCTTTAACGACGAAAGAACAGTTAAACGATAATAAGCCGGTTTGTTCGTCTCTCTCTCCTTGCTTTTGATCGGACACCTCGTGGAATCGATTACGGGTTGGTTTATTGAGCCAGCTGAACAAGCAAGCTTGGTACTGAATAATTGATTTTTTATTTTAAATTGCCTTTTTGCTAGTGTTGAAAAGATGTTTTTTTGTTTTTGAATTATTAATTTAAATTATTTTATGTAAATATTCTTGACGACTTCAAATAAAAAAAAATTAAAAGGTAAATTGAGAATGTATTGCATCACATCTACCAACACAAAAAGCCAGTTCTCATCTTATATTTTGCTCTGGCTGGACTTGTTTACGGAAATACAAGGAACGAGTTCGGTTAAAGAGATGCGAGGCAGATGTGACTCTTGAATGTGTTTGTAGAATACCTGTCCACAGGTAAAATGCATGCCAGCTGCTTCGAGACAATTGAGTTGCATTTTCGCAGATTTAAAATTTATCAAGGAATTTCTCAAAGAAATAAAGAATAAGAAAACTCACCTTCAATCTACTTTTTATTCTTCACCATCGTCTTGATCAGCGCCCGGACCGACTTTTCCCGCTTCATGGCGTTCTCGATGCACTGGTCCAAAAGTTCCTGCTCCACCGGTTCGCCGCCGCTCTTGTTGATGTAGCTCAACGTGGCGTCACAGATGGTGATCGTGATGGTGGACGTGGCCAGCGCCTCCTCCTCCGCCGTCGGATCCGCCACAATCCTCCCGCAGAGCACCGCAAACGACGTCGTCACCGGAATCGAGCTCAACTTGAGCGCTTCCCGCGGTTCCTCCTCCAGCACCTCCCGCTCGTCCGTGTCCGCGTTGTGGCGCATCCGGGGCAGGGTCAGCGTGTGCAGGGCGGCCACCAGCGCAATCACCGACGCGTCAAACACGCACCCGTCGTGGTCCAGGCAAACCAGGTCGCAGTACAACGCCCAAACGAGCTTTTCCTTCGTGATGCAAAGATCCTTCAAATTTACACAGCCAGAGTTCAAGATTGCGTCCGCCAACGAGCAGCTGTAGACCTGGGCCTCCTCGCTGGGCGGTCCCGGACGGTACTTGGGCGAGCACAGCGGCGAAATCTCGATATTCGGCACCAGAAATCCGGTTTCCGGCTCGACCGGTTTCGGCGGCGCCAACTCGGCCTTGATGCCGCACACGACGGTCGTGTTGCCGATCTTGACGATCGACGACCCGTCGGCCGATGTGATCGAGCCAAAGTTGATGGCCAGCGGGCGGAGGTCTCCGACTTCCCGACCATCCGGCCTTATGTTGCTCTCGAGGTGGTCCTTGTAGTATTTGACCGGGTGAATTTTTCTACGATAAACTTGACGATTAGAACAAAACGTTAAATTAAATCAAATACTTACTTGTAAGTTTTAAGATCCATTTCTGAGGCACTTTACAATCAAAAAACTATTGAAAAAAGAGCAAAAACAAAAAATCCTCAACTCAACATGTGTTCAACATTCCTTTTGTTTATGTTTTGGTTGGCGGCATTTTGGTTATGTTTTCTTTTTGCTCTCTCATTCGCTGCAGCTGTCAAAGCTGTACTAAAAATTTGAAATTTCAAAAATTTGGTTGGGATTGCAGCCTTGCCAGATATGCCTCATGAGAGAAACTGAAAAATCTGTACGGTTTGTTACAGACGTACCGGTAAGATACATCAGATTTTTCACGAAATACAGATTTCTACAGAAAAATGGGACTTCAAACAAAAGAATGTACATGGGCCAAAGCCGAAGTGTAAACAAACAGTCTGTCCTGCTTACGTCAGTGGATGTTTATATTAGGAACGAGCAGGACAGACTCTTTGTTTACACTTCGGCTGTGGCCCATGTACATTCTTTTGCTGGACTTAGAAACATGATTTTCTTAAACGAAAATGTTTTTGGCAGAATTTTGCTAAGGCCGATGCAAATATTTAAATAAGTTTTTGTCCCTCGGCTCTGCCCGCGGTCGAGGGGAGAGCGGAAAAAATATAAAAATTTAAATTTCAAGCTATGTTTTGGATTGGACATTTGGATGACAAAAGAGATTTGAAATGCATTTTACACTAGTTTAGTTGTTTTGCAATAATTAGTTTTAAAAAATGTAAGATTTGACGAAAACAAAAATCTAAGCGAAAAAAAAAGTTTTTGCGGTACCTACTGTACATAATTTTTTTTCAAAAATTCATAATTATTTTTTAATAAACCCAAACATGCTAAAAATGATTTTAAACGCAAAGAAATTCATTTTAAATTGATGTCAGCTAATTGCACTTGCATTTCCATTGCAATTATGACGTTTTAATGAAAAATATTTTGTTGCCCCTGATTTTCGGGCAAATTTTGAAAGTGACAAAACTTAAAAAAAATTATCAGCCTTATAAAAAAAATCAAGCATTCAAAAAAATCGGAAAAATGTTAATCTTAAACTGTAATTCCAATAATATTTTTTGTTTTACTTTTCAAGGTGTTTTTGATGAACCCTGTCTCTAGACGGTCAAAAAAAATCCCAGAAAATTAAGTTTATTGGACCTTTTTAAAAAAAACCTGCAGAATTAAAAATATAAATTATCTATGTAAAAATATTCTTAAATGTCAAAATCAATCGATATAATTTTAAGAACTTTAGAATTTTAGAATTTTAGAATATTAGAATTTTAGAATTTTAGAATTTTAGAATTTTAGAATTTTAGAATTTTAGAATTTTAGAATTTTAGAATTTTAGAATTTTAGAATTTTAGAATTTTAGAATTTTAGAATTTTAGAATTTTAGAATTTTAGAATTTTAGAATTTTAGAATTTTAGAATTTAAGTTCTAATTTGTGCTCTTGAGAGCTGACGAGTGGTTCTAACCCACCAGCAGTCGCGTACGTGAATTGGGTCCTAAAATGAAGCTTAGATTGCTGATATTATTGTTTACAGTGATAAAGCTTATTTTTCTGAGTACAAAGACCCTTTGTACGACCACAAAGAGTTTAAAATGGATTTTTAAATCAATTTAGAAAAATTATCCTCGCAGTCCTTCTTGACAGAAAAGCTCCTACTTGACAGCTCGTTCCAAGGGGACCATAGTTGATCCATCGAAAAAATGTTGTCTTGTGAATATTTTTTTTTGCATTAAAATGAAAAAAAGTGATCAGAAATGGTTTTTAATCGTGTTTTTCACCGTTGTACATAAAAATTGACATAGGGTTTTAGTACCCTATTATGTACACACTTTGTAGGGACACTTGTAACAAATGCCTAAACACGTGACTTCCGAAGGGCTAATCAGCGAATTTGAATTCGCTCAGTTCCGTTCCTTGAATCGAATCTGTACTTCACTTCAATTTTACGTGGCTGGATACAGAGTTCCACAGATTGAAGATACAGATAACTTGAAAATAAAGGCGGCAACTCTGGCTGCGGCCGTTTGTACTAAACTCCTCTTTTTAGTACTGGGCGGCCGTTTCAGCTGGCGCTGGTTGAACTCCCTCCATTTATTTGCTATTTCGCGTCGCAAGAGGTAAATGCTCGTCCGGAACATTCCTGTCCTTGGACCAACCACCATCAGAGCGAGAGCAAGAGGCGAGTAACCCAAGCCCGATAAAAACACCCCAAGAACCGATAATGTGGAATTAGTGTGATTGTGCGCCGGAAGCAGCTTCGTCGCAGGATTAAACCCCGAGGATTCCGGAGAAGAAGAAAAAAAAAGTGCGTAAGTAGCTCAGAAAAGGACGCGTCAGCGGGAGAGAGACGAAGCGAGGTGAGGTACCGTGCACTAGAGCGAAACAGCTTGCTTGAGGAGAGACACACACTTTGGAGGAATCGCAGCAGGCCAAACGGGCACGCGACGCGCACAAAGGCAAAAACAATAGACAAGACAACAAAAGTCAACAGCCAACGGGCAAAGTAAAGAAAAAGCAATGGCGACCGGATTCAGGATTCACGAGGACCTCACCGAGAAGGAGAACCAGGTGCAGCTGGCGGGCAAGTCGGTCAATGTGGGCGCCGGACTCAAGCAGCAGATCCAGCAGCGGTCCACCTTTGGGGTGCTGAACAACTTGGCCGGAAATGGACGGACGGCGGCGGCCCTGGCGAACATCGGCGGGGACAAGGCGGTGAGTTTTGGGGGAAGGGTGGTCATTCCGGTGTCAGGAGGGGTAATTGGGAAGGGTCATATAATTTCGTTTGAAAGTTCTTTTTAAAGTCAAATCGTGCTTTCCATTTCATTAGGGCACAAAACTTTTGTAAACAGTAGTGTATCCCTCTTACACTTAATGCAAACTGTCATTTGAGTGAAAGGGATACACTATTGTTTACAAAAGTTTTGTGCCCTTTTGGTATGTTAGGCTCCAAATGTCAGACATTTAAAGATATTTGGCAATGAAACACATGAAGGTTAGACATTCATTCTTTCATATAATACGGATTTTAGAGAATTTATTGATGAGAGTAAAAACTATTGATTTATTTTCAACTGTTATTTTCAAATTCCTTCAAATTTGCCCGATAAAAAAAATTGGTATGACCCATAGGGTTAAAGTTCCCCTAATAAAATCAACAACAAACTGATTTCAACAAAATATTGTATAAACATAAAGTTTGATCCAGCTCATCGCATTTAAAAAAAATGTTGTCAAGGCATGCAATCCATAATTTCTGGAGCAACATTTGAAAGGGGCGGTACGACATTGCTCTTACGGCCTTTCGTCCCATTTAAACGCGTGTAATCAAAGGCCGTAAGAGCAATGTCGTACCGCCCCTTTCAAATGTTGCTCCAGATTTGATATATAAAAAAAGATAAGCTGTAAATATCTCAGGTTCATTTTTTAATCTCTAAAAAAGGTATCTAAATAATACTTGAACAGTTTTTGTTATACCAAATAGTCACATCGGCTAAGTGTACGGATTTTTGATCAACAAGAGTTGGTAGCCTTAAGGGTTTTTGAACAAATTTGTTGTACAATGAAACTTCAGTTCACTTTGACTTGTTTTTTATTTGTTTTATTTGAATTTATATGATTATTTTACATCGAAACTAAAAATATGATCAAAACTCGCAGGGTGGACACTCAAGTTTCGAAAAAGTCGGGAATTTGTGATTTTTATACAAAAAATTGGGAAAAGTCGGGAATCCCAAGCATACTATTTTTTTTTCTAACCAACCAAAAAATTAATTATTATGCTCCAACATGGTTAAAACAGCTGTCCCAATTCGCCCCAGTTGACAGTAACATCTTTCTTTAAACATCAACAAAAACAAAAAATATAAAATTAAGAATTAAAAAAATTTATTTATCATTATTTTTTTGCAATCCCTTTTTTTCATTTCGAGTGAATACCAATTAGGCCGTTGCAAATATTTTTCTAAGTTTATGTCGCCCCCCCCTTCAAAATTTGTCGGAAAAATCAGGGGGCAAAAAAATATTTTTTCAAAAAACTTCAAAATTTCAATAAAAACAGAAGTTAAATCAACTGAAAACAATCTAAAATGCATTTTTCTGCATTGATAATCATATTTAGCATGTTTGGGCTGGATTCAAAATATTTTGAATTTTTATGGAGTTTCAATGCACAGAACCGCAAAAACTTTTTTTTCGCGAAAAATAAAATTTTCGTTAATATTTAGATATTTTGGAAACTAATGATTGCAAAACAACTGGACAGGATTTAACAATGCATTTTAAAACACTTTTTTCATACGGCGGGGGACGACATAAACTTTGAAAAAAATTTGCAACGGCCTAATTTCTACTGAAATTGCAGTTTTTTTTTTTATAGGTTCAATAAACATATCTAGAGTTTTTTTTGTCCTATAAGGAGGAAGCAAGGAGAAAAGCAACTCGCGACAAAAT
This sequence comes from Culex pipiens pallens, assembly GCF_016801865.2. Classification (NCBI taxonomy): domain Eukaryota; kingdom Metazoa; phylum Arthropoda; class Insecta; order Diptera; family Culicidae; genus Culex; species Culex pipiens. The sequence continues at coordinate 205,147,258 of NC_068938.1, forward strand.
TTTGAGGCTAGGAATTTTGACAGGTATGATTTTCATAAAGTATTCGCCTCCTTTTCTCTCCCGCAGAAAACTGGGGACAATGTAGCTGTCAAACTAGGCCAAAATGTTAAAGTCACTCACAAAATGAACTTTGAGTGATTTGAGTTAATTTCTGACATCACGATTTTCTCCTCTATTGTGTTTCATACAAAGTTTCATATGTTTAAAGGACCTATTCAAAACAAAACTCTAGATATGAAACACAATAGCTTATAGGACCTTTTGAAAAACAAAAACTCTAGAATTGTCAGTAGTTTTTAATTTATTAATAAATTGTGTTCGATGATTGATATTTATTTTTATAAAGAATGTTTGTATTTGAGTTTCTGGAAAAGTCGGGAATTGGAAAATGGGATTTGAGTGGTCACCCTGGCCTATATTCATTTTTTTTGATAATTTAGCTCAATTCTGCGACCAAGCGCTTAAAATTTGGCCAACGCCTTTTCAAAATATTTTAGTGTTAAAACTGCATTTGCTTTACTTTAAAATGGCTAATTTTTTACCTTTAAGTCAAAATGGACTTTTTTAAAATAAAAATGTTTGTTTTTTGGAGCTTTAAAGCAACATAATTTGCAACCAAGCCAAAATCTTCCTATTTGCAACAACTCTTATGAAGAAACCAGTCCTACACTTTCAGACTTTTTTATAGTCATAAAACATTAGGAAAAAAGTTATTTTCATAAATTAATTGATAATATGCAATTTTTTTGTAGTAAGATAAGTTTAATAATACAGTCCAGACTCGATTATCCTAAGGTTTGGATGGGACTTCGGATAATCAAATCACGAACAAAATATTTTTTTCGTATTTTTTGTTTTCTTACTTTTAACATCAAATTTGAGTTCTGCGACCCTATTTTAGACTAATTTGAATGGTTGATTGCGTATTAAATTGAAAAATGCATTTTTCAATATTTCTGCACCGCAAGTCTAGACTGTATTGTGGTACTTTTTGCTTGAATTTTTTTTTGGAAAATCCATTTTTTGATTTTCACATTTTTTGCTCCTCGGCAAAGTTGTTCCCTGGAAGATGAATTATGAACTAGAGGCAAAATCGTTAAGGGACTCAAAAATTGCTAAAACCAAAACACCAAAACACCAATTTTACGGGTTAAATCTTATTTAAACTTCAAAGTCAAAGTTCCAGGTTCTGTCGCAACCAATCAAGCTTATATTTGGGATTCGAGCTCAGTACACCTAGAGTTTCATGCCCTGAAATGCCCGCAAAATACACCCATTTTGTTATTGCCTATTAGTTATACCCGAACGTATTTTTTTCAAAACTTATTTTTATTATTAGTATTAATTCGAGACATAACAAAAATTACTTAACGATTGTTTTGACTTAAAATATAAGTTATGTTAGTAAAAAAACAGCCAAAATTTACCCCAGAAAAAATATGTTTAACAAAACATTGAATAAGTCAAATTAAACAGGTCAGGTTAGGGTTAAGTTCAAAATATTGTTATTTTGTTTTGTTTCAGAGAAAAATAAAAATTAGTCGCGTTCTTTAAAAAACTAACCCGAGATTTCTTCATTTTTCGCAGGCCCTGAAGGATCCCAAACTCAAGGTCAAACCCTCGGTGCTGTCCAAGCAAACCAAAAATGTGGACGAAAACGCCATCGTCATTCCGACGGTCAACCACGCCAAGACCGTCCTCCCGAAACCCGCCGAACCGTTCAAGACCTTCCAGGTGTACGACGACTCGAAGGAAAACAGCAAGCTTACCGCCAAGGCGACCACCAAGGACGAATCGCTCGCTGACGCCGCCAAGCGGGAACCGCTGCAGGAGCTCAAGAATGCCGAACTGCTCGAAACCCCGATGTCCGTGTCCGAGTCCCTCTCGCCTATGTCGGTGGACAAATCGGTGGCGCTGATCGAGGCGGACTCCTCGCTTGCGGTCCCGCGCAACGACCGCGAGCGCTTCTTCGAGGTCGAAGAGTACCAGGTGGACATTCTGGCGTACCTGCGCGAGGCCGAAAAGCGCCACCGCCCGAAGCCGCTGTACATGAAGAAGCAGCCGGACATTAACCAATCGATGCGCACCATCCTGGTCGATTGGCTCGTCGAGGTGTGCGAGGAGTACAGGCTGCAGAACGAAACGCTCTGTCTGGCCATCTCGTACATTGACCGGTTCCTCAGCTTCATGTCGGTGGTGCGCGCCAAACTGCAGCTGGTCGGCACAGCTGCCATGTTCATCGCCGCGTAAGTCACCGGCCGAATTGTCCCTCGCGTTTACGCTTTGCGCAACCTTCTTAACCGTTTTTGTCTCATTCTTCCTTCCTTTCTTTCCTTTCTTGAAATCTGCAGCAAGTACGAGGAGATTTACCCGCCAGATGTGGGCGAGTTTGTGTACATCACCGACGACACGTACAGCAAAACGCAAGTGCTGCGTATGGAGCAACTCATCCTGAAGGTCCTCGGGTTCGATCTGTCCGTACCAACGACTTTGGTATTCACCTCCGTCTACTGCGTCATGAACGACGTGCCCGACAAGGTCAAGTACATGTGCATGGTGAGTGTGAGCGATGCGATGCGATGCTGCCTGCAAGGAGGAACCTGTGCAATTATTAGTCAAACCAATCGTAGAATGGGGGCAGCGAATGACCGAAAGGTTAAAGCTGCCGGAAATCAAGAAATTAACAACAACAATCGTAGAATGGGCAGAGAATGATTGCGTCCAGACTCGATTATAAAAATATATTTAAACCAAGGTTGTTTATCGATAAAATTATCGTTGTTATTATTGCGATAATTCGATAATGTCGATAATCTCATTTTTTAAATCATTCTAAGATCGATTTAATTCAACCATATCATGTTAAATTTTCAATCCTTTCAATAAGAATATATTTCTTTGAAAATCTAGGGTTATAACGAACGGCGCGGATTTATTGGCTAATTTTTCAAGTTATAAAGAAAAATATTGTCAGAAATTAGGATAATTTGCTCGTTTTTTTTTTTTTTTCGTTGAGTGCAAAAATTTCGATTTCTCAGAAGTTTTTACTGAAACAAAATTAAATTGTCTTCCGTAAAAATTGTTTGTATTTTTTAATAGTTTCTTATTTCAATGTAATCTTCATGAAGAGATTTTTTTTTGGATTGAGGATGTCATAAATTTGTTACCAAATTCAACTCATTTTTTAACATTTGCTCTGCTCTGAATATTTGGTTTCTTATGAGTTTTGAGTAATATTTTTTAACCTTATTTATTGTTTATTTTATACTGGATACATGCAATTTTTAATCTCAATAATTTTCAATCTTTTCCCAAAGATATAAACACTAGGATGTAACAAAAATGATTGTTGGGGCTTGTTCCGGTGGACGTACTGTACTAAAATCCCAAATATGAGCTTGATTGGACGTAACAGGATCTGGTTCTCCACTATTGAATTTGAGATGGGTTTTAACCCGTAGAAAGGATTGTTTTTCTTAATTTAATCATTGTTGGGGAAAAAATAAAGAGATAAATACACTCTAAAAAAAAACTTCAATATTCAAAATTCGAAGTTTAAAAAATAAAAAAAATTAAATCATTTTTGATTTTTATAGTTTTTTATATTATTTTTTAAAATTCAGATTCAAAAATTAAAAAAAAACCTAAGGGTGGTACCTCCCCCCCCCCCTTCCTTTTAATTTGGCCCAAAAAATCAGGGGGCAAAAAAATTTCAAAAAACTTCAAAATTTTTAATCAATTAAAAAACATTTCCTTTGTTTAGAATCATTTTTAGACATGTTTGACTTAAAAAAAAAAACCTTTTGGAATTTTTGAAATTTTCGCAAATTTTTGTTTATTTACATTTTTTTAAACTAATGATTGCAAAACAACTGAACTAGTGTAAAATGTATTTAAAAACACTTTTTGCATTTTAATGATGACACTGTTTAAAATTTTATGTATATTTTTTTGCTTAATAACTTTGGAGCATTTTTGGAGTCATATTTTAGGTTAGAGAAACTTTGAGTAGAAAATAATACAAATTTTGTGCTTCAATTTTCTGAGTGACATTTCTGGTTCATCGAGTACGAACTGTATTTTAATGTTTAAATCCCTAGATATACGATTTTTTTTTCGTTCTGAAATTTGGCCTTATGAGGCTATTCTGGATTTAAAATTGTATTTATTTTATTAAACGTTTGTTATTTTTGCGTCCCTTCTCACGGAGTTTAATTTTTGTTCTCAAATACTTTTTTTCATAAAAAATGAAATCATTTTAAAACTCTCTTGTATGATTGTCGCGAAATTATTTTTTTTCATAAAATGGCGCGGATTGCGTTTTTGAACGGCGCGGATTTTTTGTCCGACTTCTCCGTAACGACCCTGAAAATCTAGTAAGTTTCAAAGTAAAATATGTACTCAACATTGTTCAGAAAATACCGTATTTTCGAAAGTACTTAAATTTTCATAATTTGCAATATGGGTATCAAACGTAGCGAAATTAGGTATGTTTTTTTCACTACATTAGAGTTTTTTTTCGGAAAATACTAAAATTTTCACAAATTACCGTATTTTTCGAAAATACTCAAATTTTCCAAATTAACAATTTGGCTATCAAACGAGGCGAAATTTTGCATGCTTTATACATACATTTAAATTGTGTATTTTTTTTTTTAATGCTTCATACACAATTTTGTGTCATTTGATACATAGGGGAAATTCTCGTATGTTTGGCAGGTTAAGCTCTCGCTCCTAACTCCATCCAATTTGCTGATTTTCACTATTTAAACAACTAATTTTGCAAAACTTTTGAAAGAAACTTGCTTGCTCACTTCTTATTGAGCTATTTATCACTCGATTTCAGTTGAAAACGCTTTTAATTAGCTTTAATTGAATGTCAAAGTTCTGACCTGCCAACTTTAGAGGCACGCTGGAATAAGATGCTGTACCCCTATATTGGAAATTTGAAAAAATTTAGTATTTTCGAAAAATACGGCATTTTGTAACAAAAATAGTATTTTACAAAAAAAACCTTACTTAATCCACCTTCAGGTGGTTGATGCCTTCCTCACCCTGTTCGTCGATCATCGACTGTCATTTTTCATTTAATGAACTGAACCACCCTGTACAACCGAATTTTAGTAAACAAAAACAAATACAAAAAACCTGTTGGAAAATAGATTGAGGTTATGTCAATTCAGACCAATTTTTTAAACTGCTTGTAATTTTAGATACACTGAAAGCCCGACCATGGTAATTTTAAGAACATTTGCTAAAAATGCTGCTTATTAAATTAACTGTGGCTTTTTCGTAAAAGTAAACGCAAATATGGTAAAATGTACCATACTTCCACAAAATTGCATGGTAGCAATTACAAAATCATTATCATTCTCTCCGTATTGGAGGGTTAAAATTACCATACCGCTCTCGACATAGTAAAACTGACTGCGTTAATCAGTCAATCCAAGCACGGAATGTTTTTAGCAAAAATACGTCGGTGCGTGTTCTCAATTTAACCCTACAATATGGTAGCAATTACCATGGTTGGGTTTTCAGTGTAGGTAAGTCGGATCTGAAAAATTCTTAATCCACAAGAAAGGTCATTTCAGAACCTTTCAGAAAATATATTTTTTATATTTATATTTATATTTTTTAAGCATAACTTTTGATGTGCTTTACTAAATCTTATGAATTTCAATAGGGACTTATGGGACCTCAAGACGAATCGAATGAGGCCAATACGGTCTAAATCGGTTCAGCCAGTGACGGTTCAGCCAGTGACTAGATATTTCCAGTGACATTGATTTGGTACACATGTCTACATACAGCCAAACACACAGACATTTGCTCAGCTGGTGATTCTGAGTCGATATGTACAAATGAAAGTAGGTCTAGGAGTCTAACTAAAAAGTTAATTTTTTGGGTGATTTTATAGCCTTTCCTCAGTAAGGTGAGGAAGGCAAAAACTCTAATAAAGTAATAAGCAAACACAATTTTGCTTCGTTTGATACTCATATTGCATATTTTTTAAATTTGAGCATTTTCGAAAAAATACGGTAATTTGTAATTGTTTGTTATTTAAAAAAAAACTCAAATAAAGTTAAAAGCATACAAAATTTTGCTTCATTAAATACCCATATTGCAAATAATGAAAATTTGAGTACTTTCGAAAAAAAATATAGTATTTTTTGAAAATTTTAGTGTTTAGCAAAAAAATATTTCAAATTGTGAAAATTTGAGTACTTTCGAAAAAATACGGTATTTTGTGAACAATTTTGAGGACATATTTTACTGTGAAAATTACTAGATTTTCTTAAAATATATTCCTAGTGATATGGTTGAATTAAGTCGATTTTAGAAAGATTATAAAAATGGGTAATCGTCCATTATCGGCGATAAGATTATCGCCGATAAGATTATCGCCGATAAAATTATCGAAATAACGATAACGATAGAACTATCGATATCGAGCCTCAATAATTTTATCGTTAACAACCTTAATTCAAACCAAAAACTAATTTTCCTTCTTCTTCGTCCCTTCACCCCATCCCCTTCCCACACCCACGCATAGTATCTCTGCGAGCTGTCGCTGCTGGACGCCGATCCGTACCTCACCTACCTGCCGTCCAAGATCGCGGCCGGTGCGCTCGCTCTCTCCCGCTACACGCTCGATCTGCCCGTCTGGTCGCGGATGCTCGAGACGAACGTCGGCTACCGGCTCGAGGACCTGCGCGACATCATCCTGGACCTCAACAAGACGCACCAGCGGGCCGAATCGATGGCCCAGCAAGCGATCCAGGAAAAGTTTAAGGCCAACAAGTGAGTTTTTGTGGGCTTATGTCTGTTTAAGAGGACATTAATTCCGATTTGTACTTTCAGATATATGCAAGTGTCCACCATTCCGGCGGTGGAACTGTCCGAGGAAACGTTCGACAAGATGTGCAAATCGTTGGCCGCGATAGCATCCGCGGCTGCCGAAGCGGAATCGACGACGGCGGTACCAGCTGGTAGCAGCACAGTGGAAGGCACCGCTCCGCTGAGTCACAACGATTCCATGCGGGAGATGATGTCCTCGTTGTTGTTTGTCTGAGCGCCTCCCCGTTTCCCCCAAGTCCCCCTCCAACTTTTTTTCTGTTACGATAGGTTTATAATTTGAATAATTTTATTCGCGTTTTGTCCTATTTTATTTTTATGCCGGTTTTACCCCACACTCCCACACATTACGAAGCCTGCCTAAGAACACTGCTTAATCGTAAACCTAAGCTCCCGTTTTTTTTCGTGTTTTGTTTTCCCCCTGCGCGCGCCCAGACTTTGTGTGTAATTTGACGAATTGAAACGCCTATTTATATTTAATAAAAATGCCCACTCAACGAAGACGCAAAACAAACATCTCTGAACGCTTTTTGTTGAGACCAGTAACATTAGGTTGTAATTTATATGTTTTTTTTTTAACACTTTCGCACATTCTAGGCCGCAGCAGTACAATGATGAGTTAACAAACTAAAAAAAAGACGTTAGAAAATAAGTGAAACTTATCCAACCCTTACTCGAATGCACTCACAAAAATACAAAAATGAAAGCAAGGTGAATTTTCCCCTCTGTTTACAGTACGCTTACAAAGAAAGAAAGACAGGACCATTTATATTGCCTTTTTAACACTAGCTTGTAGAAGACTAATTTTCCCCCCTCCCACACATTTTTTTTGCTATCTAATTTTTCTCCAAGGTAATTTTAAGATTTAGGGCAATTTAGTGTTTTACAAGGTGGACCCACGGTGCCACGCGTGAGGAGTCTAATGTTTAAGCGATACTTTAAATCTACCGAACCGAAACACACACAATAAAAAGAACAATAAAATAAGTCCATTGACAAAAAAAAAAAATTAAACGCAAAAAAATTATTTTTGTTTTGTGAGTGAACCTCCCTTGTTTAATTAATGTGATTTTAATTTAGAAACTCTAAAAAAAGTATCTCGGGTTAGTTTTCAAAGGTCATAAACTTCAGTGGTAAACAAAGTCGTTTTACGATCGGTTCTCGTTAAATTTACGAATTTTCAAATTCAAAAATGCTTTGAATTGTTCATCTGCACGTCCTTTAAATCTTGTTTTTTTTTTAAAGAAAGATTCAATAATCAACATTTTAATTACCACAGCTTCATTTGAAAAGGTCTAATAAACATAGGTAATCCCATAGCTTTTACTGCCATTCTACGCATAAATGTCCCTAATTACGTTGTTTAACATTTTATCACCCTTATTTGTATTCATCTTACAGCTAAACAGGTAAACAAGATGAAATGCTTCTTAAAACTCATGATTTCGTGATAGAAAATACATGGTGGGACAATTATGCGTAGAAGTACAACGATGGGACAAACAGACTTGGTGTTGTTTTCAATGATTTTCTGAACAAAGTACTAAATTTTATGTGTTTTTCTGAAAGTATACGTAAAATTAAGCTTAAAAATGATAAAAAGTCAGAATCGTTCAAAAATGACATGGGACAATTATGCCTAGAACGGCAGTTTAGGACCTTTGAAAAACTTTTTTTTTTTCATTTTATGTGTTATAGAATACTCAAGGCGGTTTTTAAAATACCCAAAAAGCAAAAAACTTAAAATTGAAAAAGACTTGGTTATCCAGTTGTTATATTTGTATGACCCCTAAACTGCCGTTCTACGCATAATTGTCCCATGTTCAAAAAAGTCCAACTGAGAAAAACGCGATTGAAATTTTTCGACCGTTTTTTGTGTTTCTACACATAATTGTCCCGTGGGTCCCTATTCACCCCATATGTGCCTAATGATCCCAGTTAGCAGTTTATCACTCTTATTTGTAATCCTCTTGCTACACACCAAGTAAACAAGACACAATACTTCGAAAAACTGATCATTTCGTGATAGAAAATACTTGGTGGGACAACTATGCGTAGAAGTACAACGATGGGACAAACAGACTTGGTGTTGTTTTCAATGAGTTTACGAACAAAGTACTAGATTTTATGTGTTTTTCGAAAAGTAAACGTCAAACTAAACCTGAAAATGACAAAAGGTCAGAATCGACCAAAAATGACATGGGACAAATATGCGTAGAACGGCAGTAAACTACGCTTAAGTTATTTAGACTTTTTACATCCAAGATGGTGGCCAATATGGCGGTGAAGAAATATTGAAAAATGCGTTTTGTTATTTAATAGGCAATCAACTACAGTTCAGACTTAATTATCCGAAGGTTTGTATGGGACTCCGTATAATCGAATCACGAAAAAAAAGTTTTTCGTTTTTTTTCTTTTTGACATAAAATTTAATTTTTGCGGCCCCATTTTAGTCAAATTTGAATAGTTAATTACCTATTAAATAATAAAATGCATTTTTTTTTTTCAATGAAAAACTGTGTGCATGGTGAAAAATGAAAAGTGAAGTTTTGGGGGGTTAGTGAAAAAGTGCCTTTTCCATAGCAAGGGTCTCATTCAGCCTCTGTTTTTGATGACCGTGGGTGTTTGAAGGATTGAGTGCGGTTAAAAAAAAGTCAGATGAGCTGACAGTGCGGCGAGGGGTGACAGCTCGTCGGAGCTGAGTGTTTGGTGTCAGTGTGGCAACTTCCACGCCACTAAGCTCGCGGTGGTCGGTGGCGGAACTAAATGAGTGCAGTGATGCCTTATTCACAGAATCCCGGTGAGTTTGTTCCGAGCAAAACGTTTTAGTATTTTGAAAAAGAACTACGCCGCGTCTTTTGCATTTTTATAATTTATGTTTTTAGTTCAATTCACGTCGCGGTTGCTGCAAAAGATTTCCGTTACCGTTTTCGTCGTTGGTTTACTCCGTTTTGTTTGTTTTGTTTTTTGCCTGTACTCGAATAAATTTTCGGTTAAAAGATATTTAAGAAATATACAAATACGTGAATATTACTAAAAATAATAGATACCCAGTTTATTTTCCCTGCGATTCAGTCTTTCCACAGCCGGATGTCTAAGAATGAATCGATATTAATTCAACACCAAAATTTACTCTTAATATTTACTCGATACAGCCGGCTGTATGAGTTTAAAACCTACATAATAATGAAATCGTAAATACCTAAATCTTTATTTTCCCCAGTACAGCGGGCTGACTGAGTATAATAATCTATTATTATAAACATATAAATCAGAAATGCCTAAATCATCCACATTACTCAATACAGCCGGCTGTATGAGTTTAATATCTCAGAATTTAAACCACTTTTTATCAACCCGCAATACCTTTCGAGGTATATCCTAGGGTCCTTTCTACTAACATTGAGTCCAAAACCTCCCTACAAACATCTATACCACTAAGGTGACGCAGGGATCAACAATCAAAAATAAGACAGCAAAAAACTTTTTTTTTTCGTGACTCGATTATACGAAGTGAAGTTTCTCAGATGCCTTCAGATAATCGAGTCTGGCCTGTATTCAAATTTGACCAAAATGGGTTTGGGAATTAGAATTCTATGTTAAAAACAAGAAAATGAAAAAAAGACTATTTTGTTCGTGAATCGATTATTCGAAGTCCCATATAAATCTTCGGATAATCGAACTTCTGGTCTGTACTACATTTTTGAATTTTAATACCTTAGATTTTTTTATTTTTGTATTTTTGATTTTTTTCAAAAAAGTGTTTACGTGGTTTATGGATGGACCCTTATCCAAGTTTCGGTAATCAAATTCGGACGATCCTATATTCCGTATCTAAACCCAAGTTCCATTAATTTTTAATATTTTTATCGTTTCAATAAAAACAAACGCAAAAATTCTATTTACAGATTTTGAGTTTACTCGATCGTAATTCTCGCAACTTGTCGACAAAATATTGAAGAAAAATATATTTTATCAATAGGTAAAAAAAATTCTCTCTGGAACTTTAAAAATCGGACAATTAAAAAATCAGGCAACACATTCAAAGTAGGTATGTTTAAATTACAGCTGGAGATTTGAGGACAGCGACGAAAAATTTGCAAAACTACAAAAAAGAACGATAACTAGGGGAACAGCATCTAATTCCAGCGTGCCTCTAATGTTGGCAGGTCAGAACTTTGACATTCAATTAAAGCTAATTAAAAGCGTTTTCAACTGAAATCGAGTGATAAATAGCTCAATGAGAAGTGAGCAAGCAAGTTTCTATCAAAAGTTTTGCAAAATTTGTTGTTTAAATAGTGAAAATCAGCAAATTGGATGGAGTTAGGAGCGAGTGATTAACTTGCCAAACATACGAGAATTTCCCCTACCCAGCATGAATCTTCAAAGCAAATAAAACACAAATCAATTACAGTATTCTGGACCGCCGCCTCAGTCAGCGCGCACGATTCCAACTTGCTTTTTTTCTTTTATTATTTCCTTGTATCCATACGATATTTCTGCGTGTGGCGCTTGCCGCAAAAATGACCAATCTCTCTTCTCACATGGTAATCGAAACAAAAAAAAAACGAAAAATTCTCCTAAAACAAGCGTATCTTTTTGTAATCCTTTAACTAACTCTGTTTTTTTTCTTCATGTTTTGTTTTACTTAATTTCCTTTCGGTTTTCCTTTCTCTTTCGCTCTCCTTCTCGATTGAACACCTTTCCTAGTACAAACTAAACAATATTCCGAGATTAAATGACGACTATTTACACAGAAAACGAAAGACGCGACAGGAAGAAGCTGCTGCTGCTGCTGCTGCTGACACACGATTTGGTTTCGAATCAGAACATAAACGTTTGCGTTTGAACTTTTTTCCGGTTCCGGTATCTGTTTGCTGTTCTGCTTGTTTTTTTGTTTGTTTGTTACTTGAATGTGTGTAAATTAAACAAATAATAATTTAATAGAGGTGCTCGTTGTTTTCGGTTTTGTTTCTCAGCTTTTTGCTTTTTATTAAATTTTAAATTATATGTACAAAACGAGTCAATCGGTTTGAGTTTTAAGTTCTTTCCTGTTTATGTTAGCGCGCGGCAAACGAAACAATTTGTAATCTTCGGAAAGCGTTTCTCGCACGGTTTGCTTGCAGGCTATTACTTAGTTCAGTGTTTGTGAGTTTGTTTTACTAGGTACATCGAATCTCTGAAGAATTTAATGTAGGAGCTCTTTCTTTTAGTTCGCTTCATCTTTTAACCACAAACTATCGTTACTTAGTAACGAAGCATTTGGGCAACACACCCAGCGAAGTGCTTTTTTCTTGTAATTTTTTTCCACTAACTTTTTAAAAACCATTAACAAATCGTTTACTTATTTTTTTCTCTTGCTTCTGCTGTTGTACACACTAAAGAGCTTTGTTTTTTTTTCTGCTTTATTTCCGACTCTAATGACTATCTCTTTGACGCTGCACAACACAAATCTATATAGAGAACGCGGCTTCGAATCTTGCTTCATCTGCATCTCACAGTTACAAAACTAATTAAATATAATATACCTAGTTTTTTGTTTGTGTTGTTTGTTTGTTTGCTTTTCACCACCCGCTGCATTCCCCTTTTGCCTCTCTGCTCTAATATCAACTAGGAGCTCTTGAGTCGAGCGTAAATTCCTTCTTTTTTTTTGTTGTTCTTCAGCACGCACTAGTTTCCTTCTCCTTTTCTGACCAATAGACCAAATTTCGTTCATATCACATGCGCTGCCTTATTTCTTTTTTATTGTGTTCACAAACCTCATTTTTGTAGGAAATTATTTATTGTATTCTTGACCAAAAAATATAATCTTGTAAATTTTGGTGCGAAGTTCGAGCTTTCATTTCATTTAAGTATTTATTTAAAAAAAACGTAAAAGCCCTTTTCAAATATAATTTTGAACTGTATTATTACGCTGGCCGGCAGCGAAGTTATGAAAATGTATCATTTTTAACAGACTCGAAATCTGGCGATACAGCGTTATTCGTGGTATTCTGTGAAAATTCTGATTTTTTTTTACGATGAGATAAGCAGATTTCTCGTTAATTAAATTTTTGAACATTGAAAACGGATCAACAGTTTCAATGATATCGTCGATTTAAAACATCTGGGTAAATTGTTAACAATTTAAATAACTTCTATTTGGAATTTTCCTTCTTTAAACAGATACAATGTTGGGAAACATGGTCAGGAATCCGAGCTCCATTTTTCGATATCTCGTGACGGAGGGCCGGTACGACCCCTTTCATTTTTCTGGATTTTTACCAAGACACGTTTTTTTTGTGATTTGTAGCTCGAACCGTGAAGAGATAGAAATTTGGTGTCAAAGGGACTTTTGTGTAAAATTGGACGCCCGACTCTAAATTCCGAAAAAACGTATTTTTCATAAAAAAAGTTAAAATATAGTTTTAAAATCTCTACATTTTTTACCATTTCAAAATTTTATACTTTTTTTTATTTCTTGTTTAAATTTTAAAAATACAATTGTAAATTTTTAGTATTTGAAATTTTTAAGTTGCAACTTTTTAATTTGTTATGTTTTGAAATTTAATTTACTTTTTATGATCCTCGGTCCTAACCTGATAGCAGCACCTAAAGGAATCTAATAAAAAAGCAATGAATTTTTTTTTAATTTTTTAGGTTGTTAATTTTTAAGAATACTTGTTTTTAAGTTTTAAAGCATTTAAATTTGTATTTTAATTTTTTTTGAATTTTCAGACTTTTTAAAAGTTTTTTTTAAAGTTCAAAAAAAAAATTCATGTATGGATCAAAAAACAAAATCCAGTTTTTTGAATCTCCAAATTTTAAGTTTTTAAGTTTTAATGTTTTTTATTTCAATGTTATAAATTTTTAAGTTTTTTAGTTTCAAAGTTTAAAAAAAATTAAATATTTTAATTTTTGGTTTTTTAATTAAAAACTTTATGATTAAAACAAAATATTTTTTTTTCAAAAAAATATAATACAGCCTTTAAATTTTCGGCTTTTTAAGATTCTGCTTTTTGAGATTTGGTCTATGAGACAACTTAGGATTTTTAATATTATCATGACGAATACAAAATTAGCAAATACAAATTATTAGATTTTTTAATTTTTTTTTTTCATCAAATTTCCAAATATTTGTTTGGTTAGGAGTGATAAATAGACATTAAGAAGAAAAATTAACGGTTATAAAATGATTGAACATCTTTAAAAAAAAGTATGTTTGCATGTTACAATGAAAAAATGCTGAAAACACGTCAAGTACTTTTTCAAATGGTCATATGAACAAATTTCTTTTAAATCGGCCGAATTCGACCATTTTTATTTTTGTATTTGGCTCAAACTTTGTGAGGGCTTCCCTATGACCAAATTATATTTTTGTATTTGGCTCAAACTTTGTGAGGGCTTCCCTATGACCAAAGAAGCAATTTTTTGTCATTGGTTCACCCATACAAATCTCCATACAGTTTTGGCAGCTAAAAAAATGATACGTAGGTTTTCGAAAATCTGTAACTTTTCAACGATTTTTTTTTGGATTAATTTGGTGTATTCGGCAAAGTTGTAGGTATTGATGAGGACTATTGAGAAAAAAATAGAACACGGAAAAAAATTGCCGATTTTTTAAATTAACGTTTTTTTTCACAAAAACTCAATTTCTCAAAATCTGTATTTTTAAATTTCGAGATTTTTTTATATGTTTTAGGAGATAAAAACCCGCAACTTTTGAGCCATAGAAAACTATGGTAAAAAAATTTGCCGACGAGTTACGAACTTTTGAAAAAACAGTGATTTTAGGAAATTTCGAAATTTGACACATATTTTTTTTATGTAAATGATTTTTTTATGTAAATTGTAAATTGAATTTGCAATTGAAAAGTACTTGACTAAATTTTTGATATTTGGCCCTGTTATCAAGATATAACCACCGATAGTTTGATATCAGCGAAATATTTGCAGTATTTTGATTTTTTTAATAGTAACCATGAGTGACCATTTCCGATTTTTTAAAGTTTAGAACCTCTGGTTGCACAGGAAAATTTAAGTTTTCAAAGTCTCACCCAAACAACCCACCACAGAATCTACAGGGGAGGAACGATGCGTGGACATACCGTGCCAAACGAATCCGGTTGAAGTCGGGTCTTTTTGAAGAGCTGGGCTGGAGTCAAAGTCAAAAAATCCTGAGAAGTCGTCTTAGAAAAGTTCAGCTTGGATTTTTAGAAAAAAAAGTAATACGAGGAGTTT
Source organism: Culex pipiens pallens (assembly GCF_016801865.2). Taxonomy (NCBI): domain Eukaryota; kingdom Metazoa; phylum Arthropoda; class Insecta; order Diptera; family Culicidae; genus Culex; species Culex pipiens. The sequence goes on from NC_068938.1 coordinate 205,162,333, forward strand.
TTCAAATCTGGACCAAACAGAAGTCGAACATCGCACCAAACCCCACTTTGAATACAAACCGGAATATCTCAAACCTTTCGGCGTTTCGTTTTATCGTGTCAAAAAATAAACTCTGCGTGCAGATTTTTTTTCTTTTAAATTAAAAAAAACAAAAACTCTGTTTATTTTCCGATTTAAATAAACATCGCCTAATAGTAGTAGTAGTTGTAGTAGGTAGGTAGTTGGGTAATCTCTTCCCATCCCAATAATTGGAAAGATATTTTTTTTGTTGCTTGCATAATTTGTTCTTACATCCTAGGGTGTGACTAAAAGAGCATTGTGTGTGTGTGTGTTTTTGTTTGTTTGTTGTTGCTGAATTGCTAGAGCGAGCTTCTCCCGCTTTTTTCTTTTCTAGTGAGTGAACGTGCACACGCTCGCGCAGCGACGACGGCTAATTTAGCCAAGAACGTTTGCAGGAAAAGAAGGTAGAAGGTAGAAGAAGTAGTTTGTTAGGATTTACTTGTTCATGTCCGCTGCCGATCTCCGCCGGTGCTTGCTGGCCAGCGCGTTCATCACGTTCTGGTGCTGCTGGGCGGCGGTGACCACCTGGGCTTGGGCCTGAGCTGGCGCCGGCGGAGGCGTTATCGTTGGCAAGGGAAGCGGCGACACGACGCTGTTGTTGATGATGCTGATTTGCTGTTGCTGCTGCTGTTGTTGCTGATGCTGGACCGGCTGAATGGTTTGCTGCTGCTGCTGGATGTGAATTTGCGTGGTGGCGGATTGTTGTTGCTGTTGTTGCTGTTGTTGGTTGGCGGCTGCGATTAATTGCTGTTGCTGCTGGTGGTGTTGGTGTTGCTGTTGAAGACGCTGTTGGAGCTGCTTTGCCGTCATCACTAGCTGATTTGTGGCACCGCCGCTGGTGGTCACGTTCAGCGTTTGGCCCAGCTGTTGCGCGTGATGTGTGGCTGAGAAAGAGACAATACTGTTAGTCGCCAAACCCTAGCACAAGGTCTACAAGGGGCAAACCCTTACCGGTGATGGGTGTGGCAATCTTCAGCGTCGAGCCGGCCATGCTCCGCTGCTGGGCCACGCGGGCCGCAATCTGCTTGGCGGTGATGGGCGTGGTGACGGACGTCACCACTGGAAGCTGTCCGCCGACGCGTGGCCGCTGACTAATGTTGAGCAACTGGATCTGCTGGCCCGGCTGGCCGGTGTTGACCGTGAGGGGCGTGCCGGCCCGCAAGCTCTGCTGACTCAGTCCCTTCATCCCCGAGGTAACAAGTTGAGCTGGAAGCAGGGAAAAAGATGAATAAATTTGAGTTATGTGCCTCATATTTGAAATATTTGTATTTTTTTTATTATTTTACTTAATACTTGTGTAGAGTACAACATCCTCAAAAATAACTCATCCATAAAGTTATTTTAACCTAAAAAATAACCCATTGAGATATTAAAAATAATGCCTACCTAAATAACCCGACGATTCTTTACGGACATTTACAGTTACGATTTTGGGCAACATAGATATCAAAACTGATCTTAAACGAACATTGTTATATTTACAAGATAAATAAGTTTCATGTAATCCAATGGGCAGGGGTAAGTGGAGGACCATCATCATCATCATATCTAGGTTATTTACTTTTTCAAAACAACCAATGCGCCATGTGTTTCCTACGTACAAAGGACCTTTTGAAAAATTAAGCGATATATACAAAAAGCGTAGAAATATCACTAAAATAACTCACTTGGTTATTACAGTCGACTCTCTGATTGTCGATCTTCCCAATCTCAATATTGTTCCATCTACCGATGATTTCTTCAATCCCTTCCTACCTCGATATTTCTCTTGCTGGAAGAATTTCTCCCTCCCTTGGATTCTACTTGGTCTAAGATTTTAACCTTTTCATGGCTTGCATAGACACTTTCCTTTGCGAAACGCAGTTTTGAAAGGTGTTTGGCATTTATTTGTTTTTGTTTAGAGGACGTTGCCATCGTTTTCTCCCATAGCTTGGTATCAGGAAAAAATAAATAAATCGAGTATTCATTTTGCATAATTCTGTAAACTGATGATTCTATTTCTCGATGATCCCTTGGTTGAATACAAGGGAATGATGGAAAGTGAGGAATCACAAATCTGCATAACTGATTTCAAGATTGTTCCTAAGGGACCATCCATAAACCACGTGGACACTTAAGGGGGGGGGGGGGGGGGGGGGGGTATGGCGATTGTCCAAGCTCCATACAAAAAAGTTTTTTTGTATGGACAATTGGGTCCTAAAATGAAGCTTAGATTGCTGATATTATTGTTTACAGCGATAAAGCTTATTTTTCTGAGTACAATGACCCTTTGTACGACCACAAAGAGTTTAAAATGGATTTTTAAATCAATTTTGAAAAAATAACCTCGCGGTCCTTCTTGACAGAAAAGCTCCTACTTGACAGCTCGTTCCAAGGGGACCATAGTTGATCCATCGAAAAAATGTTGTCTTGTCAAAAAAAAATTTGCATTAAATTGAAAAAAAAGTGATCAGAAAAGGTTTTTAATCGTGTTTTTAACCATTGTACATAAAAATTGACATAGGGCTTTAGTACCCAATTGTCCACGAAGGGGGGGGGGGTAACAGATTCCCAAAAAAGTGTCCACGTGGTTTATGGATGGTCCCTAACTTAAAATGGACAAATAAGGCTCTTTACTGCTTTATTTGAATGTTTGTTTACAGGACGCCGAAATATTCAAGAATTTTATGTCGGAAAAATAGGTATTTAAATCAAATCCAATATTTTTGTTTAAAAGTGTCTTTGCCAATTATAGCTAAGTATGTGGCAGTGCGTGGCCGAATGGTTACGCTGTCCGCTTTGTAAGCGGATGATTCTGGGTTCGATTCCCATCTGCTCCAACCTTCCATCGGATGAGGAAGTAAAATGTCGGTCCCGGCCTTGGTTGTTAGGCCGTTAAGTCATTCCAGGTGTAGGAGTCGTCTCCATGCCATAAGTACAAACAACACACCAAACCAAGCCTACTCCGGTGGAATCGCTGGAGGCGGTTGAACTCGTAATCCAAAGGTCGTCAGTTCAAACACTGGGGTGGAAGGTTCCTTGGAGTAGAAAGAGGTTTGGGTGCTCTCCCCATTCAAGCCTTCGGACTCCTAGGTTCGAGCAGAAACTTGCAATAGAGACCACAAAAGACCCGGGGGTCGTTAATGTGGATGGTTTGATTCTTGAGCTAAGTATGCAAATCGGAAGGAATGCGATCAAGAAATGTTGCGCATACTTTTCGTGACATGAAATTACTGAAATTATCAAATTATGAAGTTTAAAAATATAAAATTATGAAGTTATGAAAATATGAAATTAGAATATCATTTCATTCTAAAATTCTAAAATTTTTATTTTTTAATTCCTAAATTCGGTAATTTCGGAATACACTCGTCCGGCGGCAGCTGAATATTCATGCAGTCCCACGTCGCATGTCCGGATGTAGACCTAAGGAAGACCTTGCAGCGAGTATTTTATTTTAATTTTTTATTCTTAAATTATTAAATTCTTAAGTTTATATTTTTTCAAATTCCTAACAACTTCATACATTCTCAAATTCTTAAATACTTAAAATCTTAAATTTTGTAATTCTTAAATTCTGAAATTCTTATATTCTTAATTTTTTTAAATTATTTAATTCTTAAATTTTAAAATTCTTGGATTCTGAAATTCTGAAATTCTGAATTCTTAAATTCTGAAATTCTGAAATTCTTAAATTCTGAATTCTGAAATTCTAAAATTCTAAAATTCTAAAATTCTAAAATTCTAAAATTTTTAAATTCTAAAATTCTAAAATTCTAAAATTCTAAAATTCTAAAAATCTAAAATTCTAAAATTCTAAAATTCTAAAATTCTAAAATTCTAAAATTCTAAAATTCTTAAATTCTTAAATTCTTAAATTCTTAAATTCTTAAATTCTTAAATTCTTAAATTCTTAAATTCTTAAATTCTTAAATTCTTAAATTCTTAAATTCTTAAATTCTTAAATTCTTAAATTCTTAAATTCTTAAATTCTTAAATTCTTAAATTCTTAAATTCTTAAATTCTTAAATTCTTAAATTCTTAAATTCTTAAATTCTTAAATTCTTAAATTCTTAAATTCTTAAATTCTTAAATTCTTAAATTCTTAAATTCTTAAATTCTTAAATTCTTAAATTCTTAAATTCTTAAATTCTGAAATTCTTAAATTCTTAAATTCTTAAATTCTTAAATTCTTAAATTCTTAAATTCTTAAATTCTTAAATTCTTAAATTCTTAAATTCTTAAATTCTTAAATTCTTAAATTCTTAAATTCTTAAATTCTTAAATTCTTAAGTTCTTAAATTCTTAAATTCTTAAATTCTTAAATTCTTAAATTCTTAAATTCTTAAATTCTTAAATTCTTAAATTCTTAAATTCTTAAATTCTTAAATTCTTAAATTCTTAAATTCTTAAATTCTTAAATTCTTAAATTCTTAAATTCTTAAATTCTTAAATTCTTAAATTCTTAAATTCTTAAATTCTTAAATTCTTAAATTCTTAAATTCTTAAATTCTTAAATTCTTAAATTCTTAAATTCTTAAATTCTTAAATTCTTAAATTCTTAAATTCTTAAATTCTTAAATTCTTAAATTCTTAAATTCTTAAATTCTTAAATTCTTAAATTCTTAAATTCTTAAGTTCTTAAATTCTTAAATTCTTAAATTCTTAAATTCTTAAATCCTTAAATTCTTAAATTCGTAATTTCTTAAATTCATAAATTCTTGACTTTTTTTTGATAAGGTCCTATAAACAAATGTAAACATTGAGTGTATCCCGCTTACTCCGATCGACTTTGACATAAGGTGTGAAAGGGATACACTCAATGTTTACATTTGTTTATAGGACCTTATCAAAAAAAAGTCAAGAATTCTTTAATTTTTGAATTTCAAGTTTTTAAATTTTTCAATTTTTTAATTTTTAAGTTTTTAAATTTTTTAAATAATTTCAATTTGTAAATTCTCTAATTTAAAAATTTCTATATTAAAACTTCTGGAATTTTTCAGGTTTCGAAATTAAAATGTTTTGAGCTATTGAATTTAAAAATACAATAATATTATAATTATTATTCAGGTTTGCATATTTTTATTTTGAATATCCATATTTCAGATTCATCAAGATATTTCAATAAGTTATTCATTAAAACATTGTAGGAAATTTGGGTTGCATAAATATATCATTGACTGAGTGATACTCATTGTGTTTTGTTTTTGGGATACCCGACCAGGGCTTGAAAAAGGATCGGTCACTGACTATCAGTTGACACACACGAAGTCTCTTTCTCTCTTTCCTATGTCTTTCTTGCTTGTGTGGCGAAAGCAATCATTTGAATGCAGTCATGAGGAAGGCGGACGGAATTTATGAACTCGATCGTAATTTCTCGATTCACGATCGGGGTATCTCCATCAAAATATTACGATCGTATTTTGTCAACGGTAAGATCTACTGTCGACAAATTGCTATTTAAAACTAAATTCTAAAATAAAAAATCTAAAAACTTATTTTTTGTAATTTTAATAGCTTGAGAGTTTTAAAATTCTCAAAACTACTTTGAAAATATCACCATATATATGTTATAAACTAAAACAATTTTTGTTGACATGTTAAATTTTTTGAAATTGATAAAATTGGCCAAATAACGAAAAATAATAATCATCAAAAACGGGTATTCCCCTCTTACCAATTGGCAACGAAAGAAGACTGGACCCGCCGACGCTGGTCTGCGGGTTCGTAAGCACCACCGTCTGCGTATTCTGCTGCTGCTGGTGATGGTGCTGCTGCTGCTGACCGGCATTCGCCCCAATCAGACTAGCCGTCGACACGGTCACCGAGTTCCCAAGCTGGGTCGTCCCGATGACGTTGCCGGCCGAACTCGACACGGGCACCGACACCAGCAAACTCGTCGTCTGATGGTTATTACCGGCCGCCGCAGCAGCACTGTTGGCCGCAGCGTTCAGCACACTAGCGGTGGCGTTGGCCGGACTAGCCGACGACAGCGACAGCGAGATTGGCTGCGAGAGGCCGGGGATTTGAACCTGGTTGGAAATGGGAGTGGTTGGTTAGCGATGATGGTGTTGTCGTGGTTTAGGGCGATTCGACTTACCTGGACATTCTGCAGCCCCGGAATCGACGCCATAGCACCGTGCAGGCTGGCCAGGTTCAGTCCCTGCAGATTGACCGTCGTTTGGTGGGGCGTCTGATGAGTGTGCTGCTGCTGCTGCTGCTGTTGCGTGTGAAGCGTCGCCGGCGGAGGACTAGAAAGTGGCGATATCGACGACGAGGGCGACTGAATTTGCAGGTGCGTTTGCTGTTGAGATTGCTGGGGCGTTTTGGGCGACGGTATCGTGAACTGCAGCCCGGCCGGACTCGCCGCCGGATGTGGGTGCGATTGTTGTTGTTGGTTATTGGTTAGGTTAATAGTACTACATGAAGTCAGTCTTTCGATTAATGCTGAAGTATTATTACTAGAGTTGCTGCTACTACTATTGTTACTGCCTAGGTTAGCGGTATTCGTCACGGTTCCGTCCGCCGCCGTCACTTGTTGCTGCTGCTGCTGCTGAGGAGAGGGAGAAGTGGTCGCCAGCAGGGCGCTTAGGCCGGACATGTTGTTGAAGATGATGTTTCCGGCGGGTGTTCCAGCGTTGTTGACCTGCATGCCGCCGCCACCGCCGCCTCCGCCCACCGAAACCGACGTCGTCGAGGACGCGTTCGAGTGGTCACTCCCACTGGGCGACGAAATTCCCTGTATCTGCAGCTGGATGTCACTGCCCGTGCCGGTCGCGATCCGTCGGATGCCATCCGCGCCCTGAATTTGCAGCTGAATGCCACCGCCGGAGCCATCACCTCCCGCGGGGCCACTTACCCGCCGGATGGTGCCCCCCAGCGCGGCCATCACGGCCGCCGTCGTCGACGAACTGTTGGCGCTATTCGTGTTGATGTTCAATATCCGTTGATTTGTACTGTTGATGATCAGCTTGCTGGTGGTGTTGTTGGACGCGTTGACAAAGTTCTGGCCGCCGGCGCCGCTCGCCGCCGAAACGTTGAAACTTTGGGGAAGATTCGACGTGGTTAGGATCGCCGGAGGGGACGCCAGTTGGGATGCCAACGCCGACATGGTCACCCGGTGTTGCTGCTGTTGTTGGGTGTGTTGCTGGGATTGTTGTTGTTGTTGCTGGTCGATTGCCGGCTGGATGTTGATGAGCTGAGTTTGACCAATGCCACCACCCGCCGGATTGCTACTGACTGCGATCAAGTTCGTGTGGTTCAGTATCCTCTGGCCTCCACCCGGCTGTTGTTGGATTTGAATCTTCCGAGCTCCGACGCTGTTGAACAACGCCGCCGCGGCACTACTCGATATCGTGGTCGTCCCGGTGGCCTGATGGTGGTGAATGGTATGTTGCTGAGGTTGTTGCTGCTGAACGCCTTGATGCAACTCTGTTTTTACTGGGACCGACAAATTACTGCTCAGCACAGGGGAGTTGGTCATCGCAGCCGGTGCACTGTTCAGCAAGCTAATGATCGCAGCGTTCGAGTTGGATTTATTCTGTTGTTGTTGCTGCTGCTGTTGCTGTTGTTGTTGTTGCTGTTGTTGTTGTTGCTGTTGCTGCTGTTGCTGATTGGCACGAAACTGGTTGGCCGAGTTCATGATGCTGAGCGCGATCGCGTTAATCTCCGGATTGTTCGTATGGATGGTGGTGGTGGTGCTTTGATTCTGCTGCTGGGACTGGACATGCTGCGTTTGTTGTTGTTGTTGCTGCTGCTGCGAGGGCTTATTCTCGAGTCGAACCAGCAACGGGACACGGTTCCCGGTGGCGGCACCCGCCGTTACGGCGCCCTGATTGATGACCGTGGCAGTTTGTGGAGCTGAGGTAAAGGTAAAGCCTTGAATGTTTTGCGTTCCGGGTGCGCCTGGGCCAACGGTCTGTCCAGTGGGTTGCACCAGCAGCAGCGTTTGTTGCTGTTGAGGGTGCGCTTGAGCTTGAATTTGCTGAACCTGCTGCTGCTGCTGGGCAGGTTGCTGTTGCTGGATGGTGATGTTGGCCTGCGGCTGTGCCTGCTGCAGTTGTTGCGCGACGCCGGAACTGCTGGAAGTATCACAGGTGGTAAAGATTTGCTGCTGCTGTTGCTGACCGACGATGGTTTGCTGTTGGACAGCAAGTTGTTGGGGATGTTGTTGCTGTTGCTGTTGCGGCTGGAGGGTGGCCCCTCCGATGGTGATGATGTTTGTGGACGGTCCGGCGGTAATGATTTGCTGCATTTGTTGTTGCTGCTGCTGTGGCGTCGGTGCGGCCGCCACGACTTGGGGCTGCTGCTGCTGCTGAACGATCTGTTGAACAACCTGCACGGGCGCCTGATTGCCTGGAAGCACGCTCGGATTGGTCGCGTTGATCGTCGCCGTCGTCGTCGTTGTGGTTGCCACGTTACCGACGCCGGCTGAAGCAATCTGCGAGACCAGCGCGGTGTTCGTTGCTTGCAGTCGCGTGATCAACGCGTGCGTCGGGTTGGACTGGAACTGTTGCTGAATTTGCGTGATTTGCTGTTGGATATGAGATTGATTCGTTTGCATTGCTTGTTGTTGCTGCTGTTGTTGTTGTTGTTGCTGCTGCTGCTGCTGTTGCTGAACACTTTGTTCGCGCATTCCGGCCGTGTGTAGCACCTTTGGCACCTGCCCCGGCACCAGATGGGTAATTTTGACCGATTTGCGACCCTCCTCGGTGAATATCTCCGTAAATTGCTGGATGTAACGGTGTGCGTGCGCGCGAGTTCCCAGCGTAAACTGACAAGCTTCGCCGTTGCGTTCGCTCTCGCGATAGTCCCGGTCCACGTACAGCTCTCCGAGGTACTCCGAGTTTGACGGCCGCTGGAAAATCGACAGCTTAATGTGGTACGTCCTGGTGTCTCCCCGATTGACCACCCGATCCGTCTCCAAAATGTACTCCTCGATCAGCTGCGGTATGCAGTCTCGGCTCTCCTTCGGACCGTCGTACTTCCGGGCAAACTTCTCCACGTTCACTTCGCTAGGGGCCGCCAACTCGGGCAGGTCCAGACTGGGAACGCGCACCGTCGAGCTCACGTCCGACGGCTTCTTGGGCAGTGTGAAGCTAACCACGCTCCGCTTGGTGGCCGCGTACTGACGGGGCTTCGCACGGTACTTTGTCATGAAGTCGCTCAGTTCCAGCCCGAAGCTGTGCGTGAACTGGTCCGTTTTCCTCTTGCGGTTGATCGCCACCTGGGAGAACTTTTTCGCCTGCCGCCGGATCGGGTTCGTGTTGAACATTTGCCTCCGGTGCTGGTGATTGATCGCCATCCGTCCCACCTCCGGATTCGGATCGAGACAGAGCGGTTCCGCGGTCGCAAGCACCAGCTGACTTTCGAGGGCAAGCTTCTCCTCGGCGCTCCAGTCGCCCTCCGCCGTCAGCAGGTTCACGTCGGCCAGCAGGGTCTGCAAAGATTTCAAGAGATGCCATCAGTACATGCTTTTGCTAGATGATGTCGGCGGGGTTGGATCAGTCGGCAGAATGTCAAATGACAGAAATTTAAATCGAGAATGGCCGACTGTTAAACAGCAGAAAAGGTCAATTGGCAGAATTTAAAATGGCAAAAATGGTCCATGTGACAGAAAGAATCAATAAGCAGAAAATCAAAAGGCAGAAAAATTAAAGGGCAGAATTTTAAATGGCAGAAAGTTGAACAGCAAAAAAAATGGCAGCATGGCTAGTTGGCAGGATAATTAAATGGCAGAAAATCAAAAGGGCGGAAAAGTTACTCGGTTATTATGTTATTATTGACAGAAAAGTTAGTTGGCAGAATAGTCAAGCAGGAGAATAATTAGATTAGGCAGGAGAGTTGAATGGCAGTATAATCGAATGGCAGAATATTCAAATGACAGATTTCGTGTTGAAAAATGTGTAACTTTACATCAGGAACTGGTGAAATTTTATCAGTTCTATTGAACTTAATTTGAATTTTAACACATTTTACTAAATTTAGATTTTAAACCTTCAAAAATGTACTCAATTATTGTAAACCATTGCGAAAATTTCAATCTGGATAATCGAATCACGATTTTTTTTTATTTAAAAAATAAAATGGGGGGTCTAACCTAAAATATGGCTTAAAAAATGCTCCAAAGGTTATCTGATTTTCTTTAATATAATATTAAAGCCCTTAAAAAAAGCCGCACTTAAAAATTTAAGATTTTTCATATTTAATTTTTTTGAATTTAAGAAATTTGTTTTTTTTTATTATTTTTAAGGATTTAAGAATTTTAAAATTTCAGGATATTTATATAAATTCATGAATTTTGAATTTTTATAGTGTTGGTTTATAAATTGTTTGATTTCTGGAAATCTTTTTTTCTATGTGTTTAAATTTTGAAAATGTTTTTCTTTCGAAAAAAAAAAAAAAAGAAATTGTTGTTTTATTAAAGATACTTTAACCCTATGATTAAATCCCTCTCATAAATTTGGACAGAGGTTTAAAAAAATATTCAAGGTTGCTTGATTACGTTTTTTAAAGCATAAAAGGCACTTTAAAAAAAAACAATAATTTTTAGGAAAGAAAAATTTAATTCTTTTTTTTTGTTAAATTTGCTTGCAAGTTAAGTTAAAAAATGATTGGACTATATTTTAGACGTTTTCGAAAATTGAAATTTGTTAAAAACGATTTTTTACTGTCTCGTATTATATCTCAAAAATGACATTTTATGTACAGTCCAGACTCGATTATCCGAAGGTCTTAGAAAAATTTTACTAAATTTTGAACCACAAAAAAAAATGTATTCGTTGGCTTATTTTTTGTTCAGCTTAAATATGACATTACGCTGTGATTAAGAATTATATATCCAAGATGGCGGCCAAAATGGAGGCGATGAAATAATGAAAAAAAAAGATCATTTTGTAATTTAATTGGCAATCAATCAATTATTCAAATTTGACTGAAATGGGGTCACAGAACTCGAATTTGATGTAAAAAGAACGAAAAAAAAATTGTTTGATTGTCCGGAGTAGAAGTCCTGTTAGAAAATTATCAAAAAATTATTAATTTGCACAATTTGATGACAAGCGAAAACAATATTTTTTTATGAACTGACTGTTTTCTGAATTGTTTACATAAATTTTTCACCTACAGTTTGCTGAAGATATTTTTATATTTTATATTTAAAGCATTTCTGTATGGATAGCTACCAAAATTGTATGTAGGTTTGTGTGGACGAACTTTGGAAGCAAACTTTGGAAGCAAATTAGCATTTTTGATCAAAGAAAAAGTAGTCACAAAATTTCATACAAATTACAAATAAAATTTAAAGAAATGGAAAATGTTAAGAAGAATTACTTGGTTGACAGCAGGCGTGACTGAATGTTTACGCTGTTCGCTTTGCAAGCGGATGATCATGCGTTCGATTCTCATCTGAAACTGCCTTCAATTGGATGGGAAAGTAAAACGTCGGTCCCGGCATTAGTTGTTTTTAGGCCGTTAAAGGAGTTATTAGACTACGGCAAACAAACAAACTCACAGTTTCGACAGTTTTTCGGAATGTGTTTGCAGAAATGTCAGCCTGCATACATTTTGCTTTGTTTGCGAGTTTAGTAAACTGTCGAACACAAAAAAGTGCAAGTTTCTTTGTTTGTCGTAGTCTAGTACCTCCTTAAGTCATTCCAGGTATAGAAGTCGTTTCCCTGCAATTCAATTATTTTTCGATTTAATTTTTCTGCCGTTCAACTTTCTGCCAATTAAGGTTCTGCTTTTATTAATGTTCTGCCATTTAATTTTTCTGCCTTTTGATTTTTCGGCTTTTTGACTTATTCTGCCTATAAATTTTCTGCTGATTGAACTTTTTTGCCATATGGCACTTTGCCGATCGCCAGTTTGCCAAACAATTTTCTGCCAACAGACCCAGCCCCCCGATGTCTCGACACACTTACCTGATTGGTGGGCTTCAGCAGCACGTGGTACGTATCACAGGTGAAGATCGGAAACGACTGCCGGTAGTCGCGGATCTCCGCAATCACGCAGCCCGAGTAGAACAGCCCGGGGCACTTGGCCTCGCACATGTCCACCAGCACCAGCGGCAGCTCCTCGCGGTCGATGCACTCGAGCAGTTCCTCCTCCTCGTACGGCCACCGGATCGTCTCCTGCAGCTGCTCGGCGTTGATGTCCGTCGCCAGCGAGGGGCTCGGCGAGCCGGCCCGCTCCGACGCCAAAGCACCACTTTTTGAGATCTGTCGAAAGATGACGACGAATTGAATTAATTCAACACAGTTCAAGCAACGTCCGCAACTTACATTTCCCCTGCCATCGCTCTGCTGCTGCTGGTCGGGCCCTCTCCTAAATGCTAACGAATATCCTTTATTGCCGGGGTAGAGATTTAGGATCAGCGTGTTGAGGTTCTCCCGCAACACCAGTTTGTCCAGCAGAAACGACGTATTTCTTAAGTTAAGCTGCAAGGAGGTGAACCAAGTTAGAGTTAGTTACACTTGGAAGGTCGCCCCCATCTTACCCTATTAGTTTCAGTATTGTCCTCAGCTAGTAGTTCAAGATACAATTCCCTAAGTTTGTCATGTATGTTGTATTTGCCAGCGGTGGCCGCCGCCACCCCATGGGACGTCCCGCCGGCGGACGACAACTGCGGACTGCTGCTACCCCCGCCATGGAGATGATATTGCTGCTGCTGCTGACTACCGCCATAGTTACTAGCGCTCGCCGCGGAAGAACTGTTGATTGATGAAGACCCTGACGAGGAACCGCCGCCGCCGCCAACGCCACTGGCCACTAGGGAAGAAAGTTTGGACTTTTTCGATGGGGAGCTACTGACGTAGCCGGAATCAGTGGCTCCCCGCTTGTCGACGTGATGATGTTGGTGGTGGTGGTGATGGTAGTGGCTGCTTGTGGAGGAAGATTTGAGTAGGTAGGCCGACGAGGAGACGGAGGAGGAGGTGGAGGATGACGAGGCTGCTAGCAGGTTGGCCGGCGGCGATGTCGACTGGATGCCACTGAGCGTGGCGTACGACGACGTGGACGACGACGAGGGCAGCGGGCTGGTTCCGCTGCTGCTGCTGCTCGTGTTGAACAGGGGCGTACTGTCGTTCAGTATGGGACTAGGTAGACTTGGATACTGTGGCGGTGGATCGATCAGCAACGTTTGCTGCCGCGAGGGAGATTTTCTTAGTTTACAGTAAGCATCATTCAACATGTACTGGAAAGGGAAAAGATGAAGAGAGATGGAATTTAATATATTTGATTTTCTGACTAAGGGCCATCCATATACCATATCTAAAGTTTTTTTTGAAAGGTCCACACAGAAAAGAATGATGGTAATATTCATCAGGAAATGGTGACAGATTTTGAGTCAAAAAAAATATTAATTTTACCCCTGAAAATTATGAATTTTCATCAGTTTTTGATGAATATTCATCAGGTTCACATTTTTACAAGTTTTTTTTTTATGTAGTATTACTAAAAAAAAGGTAATATTCAACCAACCAAATTTTCAACATACCAGAATTCAACTTTTTTTCTGTGCAATAAGGCTTCATCCATAAAGTACGTCACGCAAAAATCAGCCAAAATTTACCCCTCTCCCCCCCCCCTTTGTCACGCTTTTCCTATACTTATAACATGCAATGTCACACTTGCTCAGACCCTTTTTGGGTGTTTTTGAATCCGCCTTGAATCAAGGGTATTACAAAATACTCAAAAGGGACCATCCATAAACCACGTGGACACTTGAGGGGGGGGGGGGGGGGGTGGTTATGGCGATTGTCCACGATCCATACAAAAAAGTTTTTTTGTATTGACATTTGTCCACGAGGGAGGGGGGGGGGGGAGGGTAACAGATTCCCAAAAGGTGTCCACGTAGTTTCTGGATGGTCCCAAAGCAAAAAAAATAGATATTTTATTTATAGGACCTTTTCAAAAAAAAAAAAAAACTCCAGACAAGGATCTTTCATATAAAACTTTAACTCTTAACGTAACCCACAATGGTGGGTCCCCGGTGGCCACATCCGAAGATCATATTTGGCAAATTCCTGAAACCACTCTTGCGACATATCAAACTTCATGTTTTTAAGAGGGGAGTGTATAACTCATGTCCCCATCTAAAATCAAGAAGTTTGATACGTCGCATGACTGGTTAACACTGTTTCCTAATGCTGTTCCGGATGTGGCCACCGGAGATCGGTGGAACCGGTTCCGATGGGTCCTATGGTATTTAATATTATTCTAGGATTGTTTTGTATGACTATTTTTTTTTTTTTTTTTCTTCACAACTTATTTTTATTAGGTCCTTTTAGGTGCTACGACCAGGTTAGGACCGAGGATCAAAAATACAACAAATAATAAATAATAAAAAAAAAACGTAACTGAATCAGATGATCATTTTCTCGTGCCATGTGTCAGCAAGTGTGCGATCACGTCAATCTGTTCCTCGGGTGTCTTGCACTGCCTCAAGCGAACTCTGTATTCTCGGTAAATGGCCCACAGCTCCGACTCGCTGTACAGCATCCGTTCACCTTGTTGCTCCTTCGGGGTTGCACCGGCGTCGGCGCCAGTATTTCCTTGACTTCTTCCTGCGGGACGAGGATGTTTCTCTTCCGGTACCGCTCCAGGTAGCGGAGGAAAATCCGCCGCGGTAAACACAGCTCCTGCCGGAGTCTGTTTGTCCTTTTTCCATGCTGGCGGCTTCGGCTTGGACGCCTGCTGCCTCGACTGGATGAACTGCGCACGTTTGGGACAGCTGCGGTCCAGACCCTCGTGAGATCCAGAGCAGTTGACACACTTCTTGGCTTCCGTTTCTTCAGCTTTGCACTTTTCTGTGCTGTGGGCACCCCCACAGCTGCTGCACCTGGGCTTGAGATGGCAGTTACTGGTTCCGTGACCGAACTGCAAGCAGTTCTTGCACTGGGTCACGTGCGGTTCTTTGTTCCGGAAGGCCACCCACCGGACGACGACTGGTCCCACTTTCTTTACCTTGCTACTCAACTCCTTCAGACTGGTGTGCCCCTTCGGGAAGAGCACGATGAAAGGCGTCTCATCGATGGCGGGAAGCTGCTGCTTCCGCCTGATGGCGTGTACTGCCAAGACGTCCAGCTGATGTTCCGTCTTGAGCAGCTCCTTGATGTAATCCGGTTCCACGTTCGGGAGACCTCGCATTACTACCCGGTGCGGTCTCGCACTGCGCTTTCCGTGCGTGTAGAACTGCACCTTGTTCTTCGTCAGGTGGGCTTGCACCGTGTCGAAGTCGTCGCTTGAGAAGCACGTAATTTTTGTGCCGTACCGCGTCAGTTTGTGTTCCGGCTGGACATCACACGACGACATCACCTTCGCAAGGCGGGCGAAGCTCATTTCTTTCACCACCAGCGGCGGCTGCTTCTTCTCCCCGGCCGACTTGCCGGTTGCTGGTACCACGGGGATGGTTTTTTCTGCTGCTGGGTTCGCATTGTTGTTGTTGTTGCTCTCCTCCGCTAGCGGGCTGAACTTGTTGTTGCTGAGCAGTTTCTCCACATCGCCGTCGTTGCCGCCATCGCCGACGTTGATCTCCTCCTTAGCCTTCCTGCGGCGAACCTTGACCACGGGACGAAATTCGCCCCCGTCCTCTCCTCCTCCTTCGGAGTCTTCCACCTCCATGCTCGTCGCCGCCTGCGTCTTGGGTTGAAACCCGTCCGGTTTCTCCCACACACTTTTCCTCAAGGCCGCGTTCCAGTAGAACGTCCTTCCATTCTCAGCCCTGTGCTCCGTCCACTCACTCTCCACCGTCGCGGCCGCCGCCATGGCCGTCGGCGAAAGTTAACAAAACACCGTCAAAAACGCGCTAAGCTAGCTCGAAAGACGACCAAACCCAACGAAAGTTGAACAGGGAGAGTTTGTATGACTATTCATGGTAGAAGAAAGCTTATCAGTTCACAATTGGATAACTCTGACACTTTTCCAAAAATCCGGATCTTCCGGTGGCCTGTACTCCGGCCACCGGTCCGTGCAGTGCGATTTTTCATCGGATTATTGTTCCTGGTGCAAAAACGAAGCTTTTGGTGTATAGCAATCGATGGTTTGCGTGAAATCATGTTGCGGTAATTTTTTGGGTCCTTTTTTCCCACTGTGCATTGTTTTAAGCTATACAAGTTCCAAGTGTCAAAATCTTATTCTCTTCAAGGCATATAGATTAGATAAGGTAAGGCGGGTTTTCCAGCATTAAAAAAAGGTTTAAGTGAAAATTTGAGCATAACCTTTCTGAAAATTGCCAAATAAAATCCGGTTTTCGTGATTTTTACTGCTGGAAAACCCGCCTTACCTTATCTAATCAATATGCCTTTCGTCCGCTCCTTCCTCATATCAGAAAGAGTAAAAACCTAAAAACAGTGTTAGCATTCTCGCACCCTCGCGAGAAAAAAAATATCTCTCTCGAGTTCTCGCCGCGAGTCCCGAGCTGCCGAGCGCAACTCGCCGATTGCCCGTTCTCCCGCACGAGGCGCTCGCGGCGAGAGCGAGGAGAGGAAAGGACTACTCTCACTCCAATCCCAACACTGCCTAAAAATGTTGACCAATCCGGGCCCAAAAAATATGAACTGGGATTTTCGATATCTTTTTTTTTTTTAACAAAAAAAAAGATACTCTGAATACAAAGTCCACGCTTCTTTTACAAGGGAAATTTCCTCTTCTAGCTGTTTTTTTTTTGCAGAATTTTTCCAGCTGGTTTATGGATAGTCCCTTTAAAGATTATATAATCGTTAAACAATCGGTTAATAAATAATTTTGGAACATTTTCCCTTATCACCAAACAAATTTGTGCAATTAATTATTTTGTGTTTTTTTAAGTGCTTTCAAATGATTTTGTTAAATGAACACTTTTTTTTATCATTGCGAGCTTAACAATACTTTTTGTAGTTAATAGAGGCAAATAACAGAAAAAAACAAGTTGCCAGAATATTGTTGGGTAAATTTTATTCAATAACTGGTTAACGGATATTTAAAAAAAAACTTTTTTTTTAAGTATTTATCATTCTTTAAATAATTTTTTTGAAAATGATGTGTATTCAAATAAAGGTAAATCCAAAACAAAATTTTAGGCAGCTCTAAAATTGATATTTTTTGTAAGGCCGTTGCAAATATTTTTCAAGTCGGCCTGGATAATCAAGGGGCAAAAAGAAATTCGAAAAACTTCAAAATTTTAATGAAAATTAAAGTTTAATCAACCTAAAACCAGTTAAAATGCACTTTCCTGCGTTTTTAATCATATTCAACATGTTTGAACTCCTTTGAAGACATTTTAAATTGTTATTGTAGTAGGCCATGCTAACTACCAGCACTCCCAGCACAGTTCGTTCCCGGCTACCCATAACGTCGGACGCAATAAACAGTTCATCAGCAACAAACTGTCTTTCACTGTAGCTTAGCAACAGTTACAACATTTGGCGACGAGGAGGATAAAATTTTCCTGGAACTTTCACGAAGTTTTTGTCATCTCAAGCCCCCAGGAAAATGTCCGACGTGGATCTTCGGCAAGTTATCCTCCGACTGGACGCGCTCCTAGCGAAGCAGAACCTGAAGGCGGAGAAGTTTCAAGTTTCTTCAAGTCCTGAATCTGCCGATAGCGAGCCCCAGGAGGAAGCACACATCTCTGTGTCTAGCGCACCTGAGAACCACGCTACGGAAGAATGCCACCGTGTGGCCAACCTCAAGCAGGTCATGCAGACGGACCTGAATCATATCTACATCGCGCTCAACGGGACGACCGTACCGATGCAGCTGGATACTGTTTCCGACACCACGCTGTGTGCCATGAATCCGGATCAACACCACGAATCGCTTGGACGCTGCAAGACAGTTCTGCGTGCCAAGAATCTGGAAGCATCCTCGGAACCGCTTGGACACAGCGCTCGCACACACAATCCGCAAGACAACGAGGCCGTCATCGATCCAGATCAACCCGTCGATCTGGCCGTCTCAAGTCCAACCTACGACGATCCCCGCACGGAGCCCTCCGACAGTGTTCCCGGACCCGATCATCGTCCGTCGCCGGCATCGAGCGACGCCATCAAGCTTGCCGACACCAGTTCCTGCGCCAACGCCGGCCATCTGGATCCTCATCCTTGGTTGGTGGCCCTGCGGACATTCCGGAAGCTCTCAACGAAGATCAAGCATCGCATCTCTCCAACGGATGCAAGAGGTCTCAAAAATCTCGCCGAAGGAGGAAAAGCGGTCACAGATCATTCCACAAACATCGCCTGGTTGAAGAATCATCTCGAGCCGTCATACGCCGATCGCGGTCCGCACCTGGCTTGGCCGCCGCGAGACGATCGGAAACGGCTACAACTGGAAACTGGTCCACCGATGAAGCAGTTAAGTAGCAGGAAGATTGGCCGTCCTCCAAATCTCCTAAAGGGGGAGATGTAGTAGGCCATGCTAACTACCAGCACTCCCAGCACAGTTCGTTCCCGGCTACCCATAACGTCGGACGCAATAAACAGTTCATCAGCAACAAACTGTCTTTCACTGTAGCTTAGCAACAGTTTCAACAGTTATGAAATCTCGATTAAATTTTCAAAAGGCCCTATCTGCATAGGAAACCCATGAGGGATAGGTTGTTTTGAAAATTTAATCTAGAAATACCAATGTACAGTCCCACGAAAAGATTTTTTTTTCGAGAAAAAAATTCACTTCGGATAATAGAAACCTCGGAAAATCGAATCACAAAAAAAAATTTCGTTGTCCAATTTTTGATTGTCGAGCTCAAATATTACAAAATTAGAAAAGAGATTTAAAATGTTTAAATCCAAGATGGCGGCCAATATGGTGGTGAAGAAATATTGGAAAAATGCATTTTTTTAAATTAAATTAGCAATCAACTATTCAAATTTGCCTAAAATGGGGTAGCAGAATACGAATTTGATGTTTAAAACAAGAAAAAGAAAAAAAAATATTTTTATTTATTCTACGATTTTTGGAACTCGAGATATCGCAGTTTGAAAACTTGAGGATTTTCTCTATTTTTACGAAAAGTGTGAAACTTTGCAGTGGTGTAAAAAAGAAGAGGGTTTTCCATTTGGATGAAAATCTGGATTCTTGCTTGTTTTGATAGTATCAACAGCCAGATTAAAAAAAGTTGATTTAAATTTTGCCCTTTTTCTGCACGATTGAGTTGAAATGATCAAAATTTTGTAAAAGCTAAACTCCATCACATACGTAGGGGCAGGGGGGGCAGAATGGTCCGCCTAAGTAAAATGCGCCAAAAACCATAGAAAAACATAAAAATTTATGAATTCAGTGTAGTAGGCTTATGCTTTGGGATGTTCCCTTCAATGTTGTATACTTGGTTGATGAAAATTTTGAGCTTAGAACTATTTTTGAGTCACTTTAAAAAAAAGTTTTTTTGACTACTTTTCCAGGGTGCGGGGCAGAATGGGCCACCTTAGAAAACAAGCCATTTCATCTAATACACTGTTGAAGGGAGATAAGAAATGACTTAAGGGACCTTTCTAACATAGTTTCCATGAAGTTAGACAACTTTTATAAAAATAGTCACTTAACAAAACAAACATTTTTGAAAATAGTGTTAAAATGTTGAAATAAGACACTATTTTTACAAATAAGCATCAAAACAAGTAAAAAATCAACTAATGTTGCATTAAACGTGATTTGTGAAGCTACAAGGAGTGAAATAATCCATTTAGCTCAAATTTTGTGACTCTTGATTGTTTTTATAAGGCAGGAAGAGGGTGGTCCATTCTGCCCTCAAGTGGAATTTAATTTAACACTTCCACCACCAAGCCTCTAAATGGTTTGAAGGTTCCGTTGTTGTTTGTTTACCTTGGTAGTAACCTCTAGTAACATTATAAGCATTGAAAAAACTTTTTCAAACAATCATACTTTTCAGAAAGCTTATTTAGAAACCTCGAAATAAACAACATTTGCGTGATTTTGTCAATTATTTACATTTTTGCTCATAATTCGAAAAATACAATGAATTCAAACGTCGTTTTCGGTATGATGATGTTATTTGACGTCCTTTATAAGACCCTTGCCTTACAGTTGGTCTAAAACCATTCTAAAGCCCAAAACCAAGGGTGGCCCATTCTGCCCCCCTGGTCCATTCTGCCCCCCCTGCCCCTATTAAGCTTGTGCTTTCACCCTTGTAACGAGAACATGTCTTAGACTAGTTTTCAATATTTTGAAATTCGGAACCAATATTTTGATACTTGGAAACAGTTAGAAATGGCCGATTGTTAAAATTGGAGAAGACTACTTTTTAGCAAAGCTTGCAAAATCCTTTTCGCATGAAAATAAATTAAACTTATAAATTATCTGGATTATGAATGTAAATTACGTAGTCCTACCACAACTTTTTTTTTTTTAAGTATCAGAAAGCCAAAAATAATCTAAATTAATTTAAACAATACCGTCAATCAAGGTAACTTGATACAGAAAAAGTTAAATGAATAGAATGTATTTCCCAACGATGTGTGACTTAATAAAATTGATATATTGTTAGATATGTTGCAATCATTTTGCTGTACTATATAAATAAAACATGTTGTGATATGCTTTGCTTCTTTGTTTGATTCTGTATTGGTGTCTTGTTTTGTATAGCAGTTTGCGAAACAAATATTTTAATCACAATTGTAAATTCAAAAAAAAAATCTGAACAACGCATACAATACTTACATCAGCTTCTTGACATGATGCTGGTTCCAAACTTTGCATTGTGGTTTGTACAGGTATGCTATTGATTTATACATTCACAAGAGTCTGGCGGATCTGTCTCTAGCAGGAGGAATCCGTGAACAAACTATCGCTGCTGCTGCTGCTGCTCCGCTGATTCGACATCTGACGATTTTAGAGGTGTGTGCGATTCCTGGAAAAAATGACAGAAATAAAAGAAAAACAACGTCAGAAACTGAATTGCATTTGCAACATTACGCAAAAAGGGGGCACGATTCCGTCACACGATTATGTGTGAGTATGTGCGAATATTTTTTTTTTTGCGTAAACTTCTCACGATACAAGAAGGCACACGGAACACGGGAGAAGAATGAGCAAACACGCGTGTGGACATCATCATCATCATCCTTTTTCACGTGAGATGTGTGCTACACTACAAGGACCTGCTTGCTCCCCAACACAAAGAGAGCAACATCGTGGATCGGCTTCCAGAGACAAAGATCAATGTCCTTTTGCATTGCAACATCGCAAAATGTGCTTGATTAGAATTCAGTGCATTTCACTAATAAGCCCACTTTTCGCAACACAAAAAACCCACCTAATACGAACTGAATGAAAAATTTTCGCACACCACACTTCTTGGGACCTTGGGCGTATGGCAATGACCCACTCTCTGGTGTGAGGAGGCTCGCTAAGCTGCTTTTCAAGCCACTTTCTGACAGGTGCATCCGCTCGAAGAAACGATGATGCATGGGATTCCCCCCATTCACAAAACCCGGTTCCATGCACCAAAACGTCCTCTTACATTATGTATAACACACGCAGCGCGAGAATAACATTTGCGGGGAAAAAATACCACCCAATAAACTCGAATATTTAAGGGTGCACGATCTGTCACTTCTTTGGGCAAATTTTGCTCTTGCTGTGTTTTGATAAATAAAATTCCAACTTCACGCGATTTTCCTCACACACGAGTTGAGCTCGCACATCTCACTCGCGAGCGCTCTCACAGAGTTTACTGAACGAGAAGTGAGAATGAGCAGTCGGTGGGTGAGCCAGGGCTGCCGGCTTTATTTCCATTGTGGTTATTTAGAAGGGGTTTTGATTTAGTTTTATGTCATTCTGATAAGGTGCAAAGAAATTTTGACGTTGAATAACATCTTACTCGAATGTACTGAAGTTCAATTCCGAAAAACTTGAGTTGCATGCCTGAAAAAAGTTCGTCAGCATACCATGCTGATCAATCACGGCGCCGTCCACGACCAGTGATATCACGGGGAAGTGGATGGGAATGTTAGTCCGATACTGGCGTCACGTGAGTTTTGAGGGGTTAGTAAGTAGGTATGTGGTTAGGATTCACCATGGTAAGTGATGCAACCATGTGCAATGTGTTATCGGATGAAATTTTAAAAACTTATGTTCCTACAACATCTTATCAATGTTGGATTACGCGTGACTATTTAAAAATAGGTACTACAAACACAATTGACTCTTCACTAAAATGGATTGCTTGATTAGTTAGAACAATTTAGTATTGATTTCAGCGAATTTGGAAACATTAAAACTCAGGACGCTATGAGATGTTTGTAATGAAATAATATGTCATTTTGGAATACAATTACTTCGACAAACTCAACCGGCGGGGCATGCCTTCCGATCAACGATTATATAGGAAGAACTGATATTATCATTGCTAGCGAGAAAAAAGAACACCTAAAACACGAACGATCCTGCGAAGCAACCGCGTTGCTTCATCGCGCGTAGTCGACTCAATTAACACAGATAAATCATTTTTTCAAAAATATGTTTCCATGAATTGTTTTGAAAAATTGTATGGAACGAATGGAAAACAACGTTAAATCCTTTTCAATTATTTTTTTAATTAAATTTAATTAAAAGCTAAATAAATTTTAATAGACTTTATAAAGCTAATAATATTTTTTAAAACTTCATAACTTTTTGATCCTTTAAGTCAATATTAAAAAACGCTATCAAAAAATAAATAAAAGGCAAATATCTTGTAAACACATTCCTTGACAAATTTAGAAAAGATTTTTTATGACTAACGGTTGAATTCCCGAAATGCGCATTTTTTAAGTTTAAAAATTTGTTGATATGTTTTAGGGGGCCAAAAAGACACATTTCAAGTCATAGTGCGTGATAGTGCTGGTTTAATAGATATATATTTATTTATTGAAATAGTGTTTTATTGGATGATATCGAAGACCCGGACAATTTTTTGTGCCAATTATTTTGCAATAGAAAAGTACTTTACAATTTTTTGATGAAATGTACCGTTTTCATGTTATATCCACTTCAGGAATTCATGTACAGGGTGACCACTCAAATCCCATTTTAAAATTCTCAGCTTTTTCCCGACTTTTCCAGAGATTCAAATAATAGGCATTTCGGCATTTTGAATGATTTCAAACAAAATACTCTATAATAAAGTTAATATCAACTAAAACTGTATAAAAAAATCTAAATGAAATATATCAAATCAAATTGTTGTCAATTTTCGTATAATCAGAAACTTAACAATAAATCATAGAAAAATACTTTATAACTTTTTCAAAGAATTTGGAAAAATATCTAGTAATTCGTTTGAAAACATGTTTTACAAAGTTCCCTTTTCAATTTTTAAAATTTAATATTGAATTTTTTAACCAATTTTGATTCATTTATTGTTGAGTAATTTTAAAAGTTTAAAAGACAAATTATTTAAACATATTTTCAATGACCTAGATCAAAATTTCTTGGATTTATTTTTTGGCAATATTTTTTCATGTTTTCAAAACGAAAAATAACATTTTTTGCATTTTTTTCATTTCAACGATGGGATTTTAGTTTTCAGATAACAGAAAAGCAAGCTTTATCTTTAGTATTTACCCATACTCACAAAAAAGTTCAAGGTAAACATTTGTAAAAATATTGGAAATTACTGAAGAATTTGCTTAATTTTATTTGAAAATTGTACAAAATATTATATTTTTTTTCAAGATTTAGGAAATTTTCCAGACTTTTTGACAAAAAATCACAAATTCACGACCTTTTCCCGAATTTTTGCGGATTTTGGCAAATTCCCAACTTTTTCGATTTCTCGACTTGAGTGGCCACCGTGCATTTAGTTTTTTTAGTTTAAAAATAATTCTTGAAAAAATGCGCCTGGTTTTTTTTTTTCAGAATCTGAGAAAATTTCTTATAATTTTCTGTCTGAAACTTTGAAAATTAGGAACTAAGTTTCTGAGATAAGATGAAAAAAAAATTCTCTAAGTGTCACCTAATTAGTTTGTAATTTTCAATTGACGATATCTTGGGTAATATTGAGCCGTTTCTCAAATGTTAAAAATTGAAACCTTTGCAAAATTTTAAAATCAAGCTAAACTTTTGGAAACGTCTTAAACTTTATTTTATATTTAAGACCTAGTCTAGAGTTTTTAAGGGGTCCAATAAACAAAATTTTCACTTTTTGCTTTTAGGGTGTTTTTGAAACCGCTTTGAGTCAGTACTTTTCAAAAATACCCAAAAAGAAGGAAATGAAAATTTTGTAATAAGATCATTAAAAAAAACTTTAGACGTTATATTTTTTATTGGAAAGATCAAAGTATTTCACAAAAATCAAAATTTTAATATTGTGATTTATTTTTCGGGACTAACTTTTGAAAAAGTATTTCCATTTGTGCCTCTTTTCAAGTGTTAGTCGTTGGTATTTTTTTTTGTTTCAAAAGTTCTGAAAATTTTACAAAAGAATCAAGTATCAAATTCCTTAAATTTGTTTTTTTTATGAAGAAAAGAAATACGAAATTTTAAGACATTTTTTCAATATATTTTTAATTTTGTATTTTTTTTATTTGTTTGAAACTTTGTGTTTGTTGTGTTATTTTAAAATCTGTATCTTGAGAAGGGAATGTTTTAATCATTAGGGGAGTTAGATGTTATAAGGCATATGTATATTATAGTACAAGGTTTTGTCCCAATTATAAAAAGTTCCCCAAAAAATCAGAGGTATTTTTATCAAAGAGTTATTGCTAAAATAAATATCATTCATTGGATAAACAAGGCCAATATTGAACGTTTCTTTATGAAAATCAAACTCAGCACTTTAAGACTGTACGGTGCGTGGTTGATGATTGTCCACTTTCCATTTTTTTTGTATGGACAATTTTTCACATGGAGGAGGGAGGGGTCGGGAATTTTCAAAAATCTGTCTATGGTTTAGCATTCGATTTTTTATCAAGCTGAGCGAAATAAAAACCTTTTTTGTGCACCGTCAACTGTGGTGATTCGGGATTACAGTTTTAAAGAGGACAGCAGTATTTAGGGAATGTTAATGCTTATTTATTTATTTATTTGTCAAACGTAGACTACATGATTGTTGCTTTGTTACTAATTACAAGGGGGAACAGCTTACTTATAGTATGTAATGATATTTAACAAATTATGCAAGCAGCATAACATTGAAAATTTAGTGCTGTTCACAAAAAAAAGCCGGAGTGGTCCTGTTCCTCCGGTTGGAAAGAGGAGAAGCATGCAATGGGCATCGGATCCCAGTAAAACCCGGATCAGAGTTATGTTGATTTCTAGAGTAAATTTTCAAAAGGTCCTATGTGCAAAATCCTCATTCTGAGAAATTTCATGTCGAAGTTTTGTGGAACATTTTTAAATCCTATTTAAACACGGTTGGGTATTTATCAATTCTAAAAACGCCCAAATGAACCTAAAATGATGCTTTTTATGTGTGTTTCACGGAAATAATCAAAAGTCTTGTTTAAAATGATTTCTGACGCAATTTGTTTCATACGACCTGTTAGTGCATATAGGACACGTTTCATAGGACAAATTTTGCAGATAAGACATAACACATTGGACCAAACTCGTGTAGCATTCATGGTGTCGATCCAAATCCCAAAATAAAATTCCCTGACTTTTCCCTGACCTCTCCAGACCACCATTTTTTTTTATTTTCTATTTTTACTAACATATTGTTCGGAGCGTTTTTATGGTTTCATGCATTTTACGTTATGAATATTGGAAGAGATATTGAAAAACTGCAATTACTTTTTATTTTGGATTCTGCAAAAACTTATAAACTTTTTTTTTATTTTGTCAGCATTCTTTCTTATCGAATATACAAAATGAGCAACCATAAAAATGTCCTATTTTTTATCTGGTGATGTCATTTTAAATGTTGCTCTTACCAAAAAATCTAGATTTATTTTAATAGGTCCTATAAACATATGAAACATAATAGCTTATAGGACTTTTTCAAAACAAACTCTAGAAATAATTAATAATTAAAAATTTTGCGAATTTCAAATTGCGATTAGTTAATTTCACTTCATTTCCTAAAGAAAATTTAAAGTTAAAAGTTTTCCCAAAAAAATCATTTGAGATTTTTTATTAAAATAAGAAGTCATGTTCAATTTTAAATTATTGCTTTTTGCTGGATTTTCAGACGAATTAGGCCAATGCCATTTTTGATTGTGTTTTTAGAAAAAAAAAACTAAGGGTTTTGAAAAAATATGTAATTTTGCTGAACCTTAAGAAAGATTAAAAAAACTGAAAAACTAAGAAAAAATATACAATTAAATGTGATTTTTTCAAATACATGTTTACGGGTTTAAAAAAGATCTAGGTTTTTTTCAACAATGTTTGTATTTAAAGTAAACGGTTTTCTGGATATTTGAAAAAAACATTTTCTTAAATAATTTTACAAAAAAATATTTTTGATATAAAATTTAAAAAAAAAGTTTCCTTGACCAGAGTCTACAGATGATCATTCACGCGATCAATACATTTTATAAAAATAAAAACAAAATACAACCTGCTGCTACAACGAGCTTTTCAAAAAGTCATTATTTATCAAACTTAGATATTTGGGTGTTTTGGAATAGATTCCAAATTTAAGCTCGATCTGACCACGGGAACTCCTATGAAATCTCGGATGCTGGATCTTAACAGTCTGGACCCGATGCCTGATTTTTCTGTTACATTCTTATTGAAATTCCATATAAACTGTAACGGGAATTGTTGAAAAAACTTTTCCGAAGAGACCATATTTTATAAATTCTTGAACTCTCAAATTCCTTTCAGGGTTGTTACGGAGAAATCGAAAAATAAGCCAAAACAAACATTTAAGCAAAAAAAAAATCAAAAGTTCAACATTTAGAAATTTAGATCTAAAAACTGAATCAAATCTAAATAAAGAAAAATAATAAAATTTAAAAATTATAATAAATCCTCGATCTTGAGATTTTAAATTTAAGATACAGTTCATACTCGATGATCTTACCAAAGCGTCACTTAGAAAAATCGAAGCAAATTTTCCTACATCTTCTTCTCAAAATTTTTCTAACCGAAACAAATAACTGCAAAAATACTTCAAATTTTATCAGGTTTTCTGTAATCTATGCAGGTAACAAATATGGCAGCATTCAAGAACCTAGGAATTCAGGAATTTAAGAATTTAAGAATTTAAGAATTTAAGAATTTAAGAATTTAAGAATTTAAGAATTTAAGAATTTAAGAATTTAAGAATTTAAGAATTTAAGAATTTAAGAATTTAAGAATTTAAGAATTTAAGAATTTAAGAATTTAAGAATTTAAGAATTTAAGAATTTAAGAATTTAAGAATTTAAGAATTTAAGAATTTAAGAATTTAAGAATTTAAGAATTTAAGAATTTAAGAATTTAAGAATTTAAGAATTTAAGAATTTAAGAATTTAAGAATTTAAGAATTTAAGAATTTAAGAATTTAAGAAGTTAAGAATTTAAGAATTTAAGAATTTAAGAATTTAGGAATTTAAGAATTTAGGAAATAAACGATTTAAGAATTTAGGAAATTAAGAATTTTAGAAAATATTTTTTTGTTTTATTGATTGTTTTTCTTATTTTTTTATTTTTGAATATTGGGAATAAACGATTTAAGAATTTAGGAAATTAAGAATTTTAGAAAATATTTTTTTGTTTTATTGATTGTTTTTCTTATTTTTTTATTTTTGAATAGTGATGTTTTTGAATTTTTATTTTCAAGTCTTTTAAAATTTTTGATCTTTTAATTTTTTTTTTTGGTTTTTTAATTTTATTTCCTAATTTCTGAATATTTCAATTTTGAATGTTGAAGCTGTAATTTTTTTATGTTTTGATTTTTTTTATTTTTCTTGAAGAATGATTAAATTTAAAAAATATATTTCTAATGGTTGAATCCCATCTAAAATTCAAAGGCGGAGGCAAGCTTCTGTTACGCCCAATCAAGCTCATATTTGGGATATAAGCACAGTACACCCACTGGAACATGCCCCAATAATATTTTTTGCTACATCCTAATGTCTGTTTCTTCAGGAAAAGTTAAAAATATGATTGAGATTCACAAGATTAAAATTGAATGTATCCAGTATAAAAGAACACTAAATAAAGGTAAAAAACATTACTCAAAACTATGTTTGAAAATGAGTTGAGTGTAGTAATACATTTATTTAGGAAATCCTGAACAACACATTTAAAAAAAATATCACTTCATAATCTTCTTTCGAAGTTGCTTATTGAGAAAATAAAAACAAAAATTTTCGGAAGAAAATTCAATTAATAAGAAATCGAAGTTTTTGCACTCAAAGAAAAAAAAACAAATTATCTTGATTCTTGATAATATTTTAATATTTTATCTCTCTCAATATTTTTTGTAATCAAAATTGCTACCGGACGAAATCCGCGCCAAATTTGCGCCGTCCGTAACATCCCTGTTTATTCCATAATTTTTTGTTTTATTTCTTTAATTCTTGAATTTAATTCTTTAATTTTTAATACCATTTCAAATCACTATTTTGCTTACATTTAGACACAAAATTAGACTACTTTGGATCATTTTTGAATCATAGTTCAGTTAAATTTTGAGAAAAATAAAAATTTAGGTAACAAATACTAAAGTGAAATTTTTTTAGAATTTTAGAATAAGAATTTAAAAAATCAAAAACTCAAAAAAAAAACAGAATTTCAGGACTTTCAAAATTTAGAATCTTTAAGCTTTTGAATTTTAGATTTTTTTTAATTTTCAAATTTTTGAATTTTTAAACTTTTGAATTTTTTAATCGTTAAATTTTTTTGACAAAATGTATAATTTTTTTCTCTATGGTCCCTATATGCTGAGCAAACGACCAATTTTAGAACAAATCTCTGAGAATGGTGGGGCAACTGCCATAATATTGTCCCATCCTGTGTGTCTAGTAATTTGTAACTTTCAGTTGTACGAAAGTCCAAAGCAAATCTAAATTATTTGATTTCTAAACCTAAACATATTGCCAACAAGCAACGCGCGAAGAAATGCTAAATGCAACTTTTCGTTGCTGTTCCTTTTCTTCGCGACCCTTTTCTTAAGCATTTTTTATATGGAGTTTTGCGATCCTTCCGGACTGACCAATATAAAAAATTAAATATTATCAATGTTGCAAAGTTTGGCTTGGAAGACATTCAAATACATCATCAAGGGCGAGTTTTCAAAAAGAAATGAAATTTTGTAGTAATATTTTTAAGATCATCGAAATTCCCTGACCCAGCTTGAAATTCCCTGACTTTCCCTGACTTTTCCAGGTCAAATAAAATTCCCTGACAATTCCAGGTTTTCCCTGACTTTTCCAGAAATCGACACCATGAGCATTGTTCATAGGACTTTTTCAGATTAACTTTAAATCCTGATTTAAAAATAACAACTTTTTTATAATAACTATGATCACACAATCCTGGCGCAACGTGTAGGTAACAGCTGATTGATAGCATGAAATGTTTCAATGCATCCAGCGCGAAAGAGAGAAACCGTTAGGAGAACGAAACAACCAATCAGCGCTCTCGCCCACAACTGTCAGATAGGTTCCTGGCAAATCATCCTATCCGGCAATGTAAACAATATTTTGCAGAGTACGCATAGGACTTTTCGTGTTTTGAAAATTGTGGTTGTTTTTTTTTTTTTGCTTTTTGCCGTTTTTGAGTGTTTTAATGTTGTTAAGCTGAATAACTTGTGTTAAGGTAAGTTTTTTTTGTGTTTACGGTACGGTGACAGCTCATTATTTGTTCGTTTTTTCCTGCTTAATTTTTATTACAGATCTCGTCGGAAAACTACTAAGCGTGTCCAAATCTCGGTCAACAGTTTACAATTCCATGACGCAACGATAAGGATGATTTTGGGCGGGTTCGCGGCCACGCAATGCATCACGTCGATTTAAATTTTCCAAGCAGGGAGACGATTACGACTTGGCAAAAAATTACCCGGACGAGCGGAAAGCCTCGAACAAGATGACCATCAACAAGTGCCGGCAACAGCCACAGGTCATGATTTTGCTGTTCAGTGGGAAACTGATATTTAACATGGACTTGGAAAAGCTATCTACTAACTGCTTCAAGTCTGGTTTGTGGAATCATTTTGAAAATTACCAAAACAATCTTTTAATTCAAAAAATCTCTTTCCAGAATGGTCATGACCGAGTACACCATTCCATGGCCATTCCAAGCCGGTGAACAGGGTCAAGGTCGTCGGTCTGGCAAGTCCGTATCATTTTGCTCAATCCGGTCGATTGTTCGGTCCATGCAGGCGTTTCCATTGATTGGCTGCCGAATCATTCTGCATTCCGAGATGAGAACTGCCAAAAGCATCGAGGAGGGAATCGTCTCCACCGCGACATGCTTAAACCTGAACGGCGTCCTGTTGAAGACGGTGCTGTATCTAGTTTCCCACACTGGTAACCTGTTACGGATCAACATCGGATTTAAGTTTTGATCGTGTCCAGACTTTTGGGCTGAGCACCTTTGTGTTAGAAACTGTTAACCGCTAGCGTACGCGTGCAGTGCGCCAAAGATTACATTAAATGTTAAATTTTTTGACCAATATTTGATATTTGATTGACGACGTTGTAGGGTCTATACGGCGGAAAAAGAGTGCACGTTTCGTGATGTTGTCCGGCATGGCCGGAATGGTTCCGTTTACAAGTCTTGCCAACAAAAAAACCCTCATCTTTATGTTCGAGACCATCCCCAGTTCCTGTAGGGGATTTGGGGTCTCAAAAAGTACTTTGATGCAATTTTTGTATAAATAAAATTAATAGAAGTAGCATTATTTTTTCATTTAACATACTTTTTTATTTTTTTTATTACCAAGAATAAAAACATACAAGAACATGAAATTTTATGAACTGCTCTGCATTTTAATTTTATTTGGTGTTCCCTATTCAGCGTTTCTTTGAAATTGTCTTTTTGCAATTCCGTCGCGAAACTTCTTACTTTGCTTGTCATTATGCCTACATTTCTGTACCAAAAGAAACAGAATCAAATAGTAACACTTTTCAAAATAAATGCTGAAAAGTTCTAGAAAAGTTCTCGGTGAACCTCGTTGGGTAAATGTACGACTCGCTCTGAAAAAAAAACTTTTTTTTGCAACTTTTTGCATAAATTTCTATTTCGGATACCTCATTAAAGTTTTTGGCGGTTTCTTGAAACTATATTAGATTTTGCATTACTATCGCATTTTTGACAGTATTACATTTATGTTATTTGTCCACGGAGTAAGCTCCAGCATTCATCGTCGACTCTTGTCATTCCGGAACCGCTATTTTGTTCAAATTGAATCATTGAATTTCATCCATCCAACCTGCGAACCTGCGCTGACGGACAACAATTTCTGGGTGGTTGAAAAGTGCGTGTTGAGAGGATCTGAACCCTGCTTTCTAGCTTATTACCTTCGTCAGTTTGCAGGTACCGGTCAATTTGACCGTATCCCCTTTGTTTACCATCGCGCTCCTAGTTGTGCTGTCTCCGGTGATTATTGCCATCCAGCGGTTCGTTGACGCAAAAGTTAGATTTTAGAAGGAGCGTTTTCAGGTGGTTACTCAGCTGGTCTAGTTGGCGTCCCCCTGGAAGATGGAACACCAGCGCTTGAAACACGCGTGGCAACAGCTAGACGACGGACATGACCGCGCATGTGTGTCACGCGATTGCTGCATAAATGAAGTACTAAACATACAGGATTTTCTCAAACTTAATTTATTTATATTCATGGTTTTGTTTTATTCAACACTCTCCCTCAACGCGCTATTTATCACTTAAACCATACGCTTGATCAGCTCATTGATCTTTTCCTTGTGGTTAGTCTCCGCCTTCGACGTAGCGGTTGTACTTGCGCCAGTCACCGGTCGATGTGTTGAGGCTTGTACGCGGCACGCAGCTTCCGCTCGATCACGAAGAAGTCCGTAGTCGGGATTCGGTTGTGTCGGTGCTTGACGAACTTAAGCAAGGCGTAGCCCTAGGTGACGTCGGGGCGGTGATACGCAGCAAGTTCTTGGTGACTTTGTTCAGCTTGATAATGATACCACAGATACGCATGACGAAGGCAACCTTCGGCTCGCCCGGAATGTAGATGTTTCCGGCCTTCTTAACCTTGCGCGCCTTGTCCACCACCTCATGCTCCATGCGGGCACACTTCTTGGAGTACTTGGCCGCGCGCAGCAAGTTCTACCTAACGCGGAGTAGCTTGACGGCCTGCAGCTGGCGGCGCAGATTTTCCGGGTGGGCCAACAACTTAGCCTTCGTTGCCTTCAGCTTGGATTCTGGCACCGCCGGCAGTTTTAGGGATTCCTTGGAACGTAGACGATTGCCCGCTTCCAACACTTCATTCCACTCATTCCAGCATTCCACTCGAGTTGATCCGAATCGGCCACCGTGCAAGGCGGAAATTTCGTTCGGAATATGCTTTTTTTGGAGGTGTGAGTTTAGCTATTGTTCACAGTAGGAAAATACCGAGGAACTTACCACTAGCGGTGCGATCAGCGTAACATCAAGAAAGAAAGTCGGTCTGACAGCGGACGCAAAACACACGTAGTCCAAACTGATGAATGATGTCACTAAACTCCGCCAGCAACACTACTGAGTGCAGTGAAATTTCGCACCTGTACAGCACCCGCGACCAACAGCTGGAGACGGCAACTTCCGGATAAGTATCTTGTTCTAGGCTACGGTTCTGTGCCGGACATAATGAGGCGTTTTAAAAACCACCGGTGGAGCACACCTCGACACTTCTGGGAAAAATAGAACAAACAAAAAATAATGATCACTCTCACTTTAAAACCTGTTAAAACTCTCTCCAAATCACTCCACTCCATCTAAAAAAAATGGCTTATCTATTTTATGAAGACTTACCTCCATCAATGAAAAATCGCCTTTAAAAACAACAGAAAAACTAAACCGTACAAAACGACCTATATGCACAAATGTTATGATTTTTTATGCTGCCTTGTTGGTGTTATGCTCCCAAGTTTTTGGGTGGCGTATCTGTCAAATTCGAGAGAGTGCAGATAGGTTGAATTGAACTTCTCTCTTTTGCTTTGACAGCATTGAAACATTTCATGCTCTCTCCCAGCTGATGACTACACGTTGTGCGTGGATTGTACAAACATGAAGATTGTAAAATATTTATGTTTTAGAATTTCATTAAAAAACGACTCATACATATTTTCAAATAAACTCAATAAACATGTACATAGGTCATTTTGATATGAGCGTATGTGCATCAGCTTTAAAAAAATATATTAATGGTCCATAGGTTGATTTGATACGGTTCTATGTGCACGTTTCACTCGATTGCACATAGGACTTCCGTGTGGTAAAACGACCTATATTTATTTGGTGTAGAATTTATTAAGAATGCTTTTAGGTTGTTTTGTATTTTATCAATAACTTTAAAAATAAAAGGCTTTGAAGAAATTGGGTAAGCGGTGAGTGTAGTTTCCAGCTTGCAGAATGTAATGCAATAAATAACTCAGTTTGTTTACTTTTGTCGCATAGGACCTTTTGAAAATTTACTCTAGATTTCTTAAAACAAGCCCTTAGAGTTATCTACGTGCGCATCTATTGCATGTTTGTACACGAAGGGTTTTTGGGTTAAAATTTGTACCCGCCAGCAAAAACATATGGTAAGCTAGTGTGCGTGACATCGGCCTTAGATAACTCTATAGAGTTATCTACGTGCGCATGTATTGCGTGTACGTACACGAAAAAGATTGAGGTTAAATTTTGTACCGGCTAGCAAAACAAATGGCGTGCTAGTGTACGTGAGATCGGGCTTAGATAGCTCTATTC
This sequence comes from Culex pipiens pallens, assembly GCF_016801865.2. Classification (NCBI taxonomy): domain Eukaryota; kingdom Metazoa; phylum Arthropoda; class Insecta; order Diptera; family Culicidae; genus Culex; species Culex pipiens. Next base: position 205,196,134 of record NC_068938.1, read on the forward strand.
TATGCTCCACCCGACCCAAACAGCTCATCCTCCCTCTGTCGACTCAACTGGCAACATTGCCTGATTTACCACCCGAACCATGAGCACCAACTCACTCACTGTGTGCTCTTGCCTCACGCTTCGGGTCGAGGGGCTTCAAAAAAGAGGCGACATTGAAACCAATTCCGAAACATGTGACGATGACCTACTATTATTTGTCTCATTCACAAAAGTGAACGCCAGCCAGCCAACCAGCCGAGAGTTTGAGCCGTCACAGAGTGGTGGTGCCTACGTCACAAGTATGCTGCTCGGGTTGTTGGTGGTCGTAACCAACATAACGCGCTGCTCGCTCTAGGTTCATCTCACGATTAGGTTCGTGCGTGTGTCCTTCACGACATTTTCTAACAATGATGGGGGAGCAGCAGCGACTTTGTTGCGACAACATTTTCGCTTGGAACCGATCCAAAACAAAAACGACGTCTTTTTGACAGGCGACACTGACAGCTATGCTGCTGCTGAGGAGTGAAATTTCGCTGCTCGTCACTTGCTGCTGCTTGGGGGAAAAAGAGAAATTTCTCTTCCAGCGTCTAATCTTCGGTTTCCTTACCTTCTGCTGTTGGGGCGGGAGGAAGTGGGAGGTTGGTCAACAAATCTTCCTCCGCGGGGTCCAGGTTCGCACAATTTTCACTTTTGTTGGACGACGTCAGGCAAGCTCGCACATTGCTTTTTGTGTTTTTGCGTAAAATCTCTCGCTAAACGAAAATCCAAGTCAAAATATAACAGCAGCAAAGAAACGGATTCCTCCAATAATACACACTTTTACGACCACGACGGCGACGACGGCATGAGAGACGTCCTCGTTTGACACATGCGAAACTCTCCGATGTTGGCCAAACTCTTCCTTGGTTTTGGCTGGCCGAGAGGGGGCTTATGCTCTGTGTGGTGGCCACTCTAGAGGCAGCAGCCAGCCGCCCATCCGATGGTTCACAAAATTCAACCTTGTTGTTGTTGTTGCTGCTGCTGATTAGGGTGAGCGATCCTTTCTTGAAACTTGTCACTTTTTGATCAAAACAAACTCTAAACCAGAATCACAAAGATCTCTCCTCCCCCACCACAAGGGGCAATGTTTACGTCTAACTTTATCAACAAATTTTAAGCCAAAGTCCACAACAGCCCACCCTACCCTAGCCACTTCTTGTGTGCACTTCTCCCGTGTGTGTGTGCGTGTGTTGGTGAAGAAAAATCCTCGCGAGACGAATCCTTCGGCCACAATCGAGAAACTTTCCACGGGCCGGAGATTCCTGGCCCACCGGAACTTGACCGTCACCGTACGCACCGAACCGCGCCGCACCCGGAACGACCACCTTTGGGGCTTTTCCGCGGAAGCTTTTCCGTCTTTTCCGCGAGCCAAGACTTGATACGAGACGAGGCCTGCTGCTGCTGCAAATTGGGCACACAACTTTTCTTCTCAGCACACACCATCAAACGCGAGACTCTCCCGTTTCTCGCACACTTGCGGTCGTTTGACAGATCTCAACTGACAGATGTGCGTAAACGATCGCTCTCTCGCTCGCGTGCCGATGAATGAAACCGAGCAGCGTTGCCACATGTACAGATTTTTCTGTATGTTACAGATTCTTGAAATCATGCAGGTTTACAAAATTTCTCTGAACAAAATTAAAATTTGTTGAAAAAATCATGTTTTAAGCATGGTGTAAACAAATATTTTGACTAGGGGAAATTCTCGTATGTTTGGCAGGTTAAGCACTCGCTCCTAACTCCATCCAATTTGCTGATTTTCACTATTTAAATAGCTAATTTAGTCAAACTTTTGATAGAAACTTGCTTGCTCACTTCTTATTGAGCTATTTATCACTCGATTTCAGTTGAAAGCGCTTTTAATTAGCTTTAATTGAATGTCAAAGTTCTGACCTGCCAACATTAGAGGCACGCTGGAATTAGATGCTGTTCCCCTATTTACTTTTGTTCAGAACACGATTTCTAAGCATTTTTTTAGAAAACTGACTCTAAATTTGACAATCAGACCACGCATACAGATTTTTAACCATCAAAACTACAGAAAAATGACAACCCTGCCGCGGCGAACGGTGAGTGAGACCGCAAGAGGAATCGTGAGAATAGCGGTCCGCTCACGGCTCACTGTTGTTGACACAGTACCGTTTGACATTGTTGCGGCGGCGGCTGCTGGAAGCATCGTGAATGAATCGGACGAATGAATGGGACGGCGGCTGAAAACACTGAAAACACACACAACCTTTGGCACGGTGGGATCGGTGCGATAAAATTTAAAATGATCAATTCTTAGCGAAGCTAAACTTTAAAACCGGTTTCTTACCAAACATGCCAAAAGTATTCACTAAATAAGGTCTGCAAACCATTGAATGGGAGAGGAGTTTTTCAAAAATCTGCTCCTTTCGTTGTCCCGTCACGAAAAGAAATGGCTTGCAGAAACTCTAATTTCAACCAATTTTTTTTTTTTTTTTTGGGAGGGTGATCCAGCCGCACATCGGTGATGTCGAAACCTCTAAACTGGGCCCTCGTCCTGTCACGTCCGTCAGTAGTCTTGTCGTACATTACAACTAGAACCAGATCTGCCAATGAATTAGTACACTTCGACCAAATAAACACTGACGCTGTATGGATCTGACTCTAGAATAAATGCACAGTTGTGTGTTATTCATAAGTCCAAAATGTTCAATTATTCATATAAGTCCAAATATTCATTTGCGGATAACTACCTAACTTGAATTGAATACAAGATTTAAAGTAACCTATCCGAAAGCTACTCTTATCTCAAATCCCCGACATTTTAATTAATAGTCAAAAAATCTAGAACGTTTCTTTGAAAACCTGTCTGGCTTCTTTAAAAAAAAACAAAAACAAAAAAAATAGATTAACAGTTCATATTTTACAAGTCGTGAATTGAAAAAGAGACGACCATTTGATCGTCAGAATTCCAGTAGATCCTCGATTCGCAACAATGATCGATACAATCATAATCCGACAACCGTTAGTTCAACAGATCAACGAATTTAGTCCGATATCATTTCACTATTGATTGATCGAGACTCTATGGAAATTTTGACAAATCAGAATGGTTTTTATGCTACTTGAATGAAAATCACCGATTCTGATAGAATTACTAAATTCACTATTACTAATTTTGTCACTAAATAACTAAAGGCAAAATATAAAAAGTTGATATTTATAGTTAAAATCCTAAATTCTACAAAAACTATTTTTTTAAAAACCCGCATCCTAACCTGACACCCACATTAAGATAGGGAAAAATCACATATGTAGCGTTTCATTGTACAAATGTGATATTTCCACTATCGGAGAACCTCCTGGTCTCGATGACAGCTTACCGGCCATCGATTAAGCCCTGAGACTACGTCAAAGTGGGTTCTCGTAGCATGAAGTGGTGTCCATGTGTAAAAATGGAAGCTTCAGCAATATACTGAAAACTTCGATTTTAATTCCACATCGGATCAAATCATACTCTTTGCCAAACAAGCATCAAACCTATGATACTCATTATGACAAAGCCCAGGGAGAAACTCTAATTTCAACCAATTGGGTCCTAAAATGTAGCTTAGATTGCTGATATTATTGTTTACAGCGATAAAGCTTATTTTTCTGAGTACAATGACCATTTGTACAACGACAAAGAGTTTGAAATTGATTTTAAATCAATTTTGAAAAATTAACCTCGCGGTCCTTCTTGACAGAAAAGCTCCTACTTGACAGCTCGTTCCAAAGGGACCATCGAAAAAATGTTGTCTTGTCAAAAAAAAATTTATGCATTAAAATAAAAAAATGGGATCAGAAATGGTTTTTAATCGTGTTTTTTACCGTTGTACATAAACATTGACATAAGGCTTTAAGTACCCAATTGGTTCAGTTCAAGGAGCAAAAGATTTGTGATAATGTGTACAAGAGTAACAGTTTAAAGAAATCAAACTAGCAAAACTGTAGCGATTGTTTTGGTGTGCCTTTTAAAAGTCCAGTTTTACGATGTTGTCCCGTCACGCTACATTTTCATTTCAGGGGAAGCACAGGCACAATATAGTTCATTCTACATGACATTTCTGTGCAGGAAAATCAATTATTTTTCCAAATATGTAAAAACATTGGGTGTTTCTTCTTTTATTTTGCCATTACATCCAAAACGTTGAAAAAAACTTGGGAGTTTTTTGAAAAGGAGCCGAAGAATCGGTCAAATGCAAACTCGATGAACCAAAATTTACGAAGTACCCAGAAAATGCACGCAACAAGGAGCGAACCGAACTTATTCTACAAACAATCCTTCTTCCTCGGGTATTAAACTTACGACCTTTGGATTGGGACACCTGATGGTCATTTTTAATGTTTGATTGTTTAAAAGTAGTCAAAATAATGTATAAAGAAATTTTCAGGTCCGTCATTTGACAGGAATTAACGACTGTAGATCATTTTGTCACATCCCTCTTTCTCCATTAGCTGACTAACACGAGTCATGTGGCAGTGGTCAATGATATTTTTTGGTTGTGTCATGTGTACGCTGAGTCGATAACTACTTGCAGCTTATTTTTGCTGAGAACAGACACTGACCGCTGCGACACTTGCATATCTATTGTAGTATGACCAGGTTGCCTGTTTTGCTGCTGACGAACGATTGTCCTCTGCATCGCTTTTTTTTGCGATATAGCATTGACGAATTATTCGAGCAGTTGCCCTCGATCAATTCCCAGACTAATTTAAAACGCCCAAACAATTAGGCTAGAAGCTTGAATGAAATCATTTAATGGATGAATTAAGTTAATGTCATGAATGTTTTAAATATTATTCTCGGATATTTGTGTTGCTTGGTTTCTGTCTCATTTTACATGCTGTCTCACGAGTTCTCTTTTCTGCTCTCACAACCGCAAGCTTATGGAGGTGGCTCGCATTAACAGCGGTTCGACATCCTGTTCGCCTGCCTTAGCTCCTATCATATACCTACCATTTTGTTGAAGACACCAAATCGCAAAAAAAAAAAAAATTCTCAAGGTTGAGGTTTATATATCGCAAAAACATGGTCGAGTAAACATTTTTTTTTGGGCTTAAGTCAGGAGTGTTTTAAAACACCCGAAAATAAAAAAAAAAACAAAAAAAAAATTCAATGTAGGCTTTAAACCACTTCCCACCCAGAGCTATGTCGAGATTTTTACGGTTTTGCTTGCCATTTTTTTACAAAATTGACCAAATTGGATTGGAATTTGAATTCGAAGCAATAAACATCATAAGTAAAACTGTGCAGGAAGAATGAGTTCATTTCATTTGATAGTTTTTGAGAAATTGCAAATTGCAGCTTCAGATATTTACTTAACCTCCACTAACCAAACTCTAAAGATCTGGAGTTTTTTCAAAGGTCCAATAAACCAAATATTCAGTTTTTGCTTTTAGGGTGTTTTTAAATACCCCTGACTCAAGGCGGTTTCAAAAACACCCAAAAAGCGAAAACTGGAAATTTGGTTTATTATTACATTTTCAAAAAAAAAACTCCAGAGATCTTCTGTAAATAATTTTAGCATAAGAAAAATGCCTAATGAATATAATCCACATATTCACTGAAAAAAATATGTTGCATACTATTTTGAAAGGATAGCTGCCAAAATTGTATGTTCAACAAATAATGCACAAAAGCTTCTTTGGTCACATGGAACACCCCTTCAATGATCTAGCAAAATCAGAAATATAAATGAAATCTGGATTAAATTTTCAAAAAGTCCTATCTGCATAGGAAACCCAGGACAGATAAGTTGTATTGAAAATTCAATCTGAAAATTTATTTTCGGTTTCAGCAGATAATTGCACAAAACAGTTTAATTTAATTCGCCTTTTTATCATAATTGCATTCAATAAATATTGAAAACATGTTAAATGTAAATACTGAAATAAGGCCTGAAAAGGTTATGTAACTATTGATTACATTTTTACCACTGTCATACAAATCTCTCCCATTGTGCGACACTACGGTGTAAAATGCGAGAAAGAGAAAAACAACAAGAGAGCCCACGACGAGAGTAAGCGAGACGGCATGCAAAAAAGGAAATCGTGGAAAAGCAAAATCTGATTTGGTAACAAAAATAGCGGCCGAATGTGGCAGCAAAAGGGCACCAAAACCGTCCCCCGGAACCACTTTTCCGTGACTTACCTTACGTGGAGGGTTTTCCGCGCTCCAAAGCCACTTCCGGACAGGATTCTACACCGCAAAATGCTCTTCAAACTCTGTTCAAAAACCAGCACTTTTTTTTCTTTTCCACTGCTTCTCTGCACTTCTTTCGCACACCACACCACGGAGGAAGCGAACTTCTTCGGGGTTCACAGGAATGCGGTCGGATTGCGTCGGAACACGGGTGCCCACAGGGAAAAGTGGCCACAAACACTGCGCCACGGTATTGTCTATCGATTCCACGTTCCGATGGGGACCGCAACGATCGAAAACTCGCGAAATTTGCTTTTGGAAAAATAAAGGACCAGGTCGTTTATAAACACATTTGACGTTAGACCTTCTTTTGGCAGCAGCTGTCAAAGTGGGCGAGAGCGGTGCGCGGCCCAAGGCAGTCGAATGCAGTAAGGTGAGCGCCGTGTCGTGTTTTGCGATTAAAAATTTTCATGTTAAATTTTTATTCTCTTTTTAAATAGGTCCTATAAGCAAATCTGGAGTTTTTTTTTAAAAGGTCCAATAAACCAAATTTTAATTTTTTGCTTTTTGGGTGTTTTTTAATACCCCTGACTCAAGGCAGTTTTAAAAACACCCAAAAAGCAAAAACTGGAAATTTGGTTTATTGGACCTTTTTAAAAAAAAACTCCAGAAATGTATAAACACAAAACAAGGTTGTGCCTATTTCTAAACCATTTTTTTTTCACGAAAAATCATTTTGTGAATTTCTGTTATTTTTTTTGGATTTTGTGACCATCCATGAACCCCGTGGACCCTTAAAAAGGGGGGGGGGGGACCAAATCATCAAATCTCATGAAAATTTTCCAAGACTCAGATAAGAAAAAAAGTCCCTGAAAAAATATTATGAGTTTATTGAATAAGATTACTTACTGCCTTTCAAATAAAATGGTATACCTATAGGTACTCGAAGCATAGAGTTTTTTTAAAAGTCCAATAAACAATATAATTTTGCTTTTTGGATTTTCGTTGTCCTATATTGGATCCCCCTAATTTTTTGCTCGAAAATGAGCAGTTCTTCGCTTTATTTTAGTAAAGTTCCTTAAACTTACATTATTTCAACTTGCTGAAGTTAAATAATCAGTCAAAAGATGGTTGGATAGATAATTCAATCATAAAATGTAAATGCAGTTTTGTTGTGAAAATGCTAGTGGCCATGGCTGAATTCATATTTCAAACGCAAAACACTTATTTTGGTGAAAAGGACAACCACATTGTTTTTAATGATGCTGAAGATGCCAAATAAAAGATTTGTAGACAACAACGCGCTTGATTTTATTGAATTTTTCATCAAAAACCCTTCAGAGGGTCCACTATAGGAAAGGGGTCCACTAATGGATAACGTACCCTATAATATATTTTTAACACCTTTTTTTCATTCAAATGTTGAAACCGTGGCCTGTAATTTTAATTTTAAAACTTTTTTACCTCTAATATTGTTACAACAGGGAATATAAAAATATTTTAATCGATGCTCTGAATCAACTCTGAATAGTAATCTCTGGTTTCTCATAAACATACTAAAAATTTTAAAGTGAATTTAAAAAAGGGTTTCTTTAAATTTAAAAAAAAAAATGCACATAAAACTTACAGAAATTGAAATTTTAATTGGTAGAACAATAACTGCGAACATCATGGTACCTGTTATGAAAATTTCGTTTTTATTACACAGAAAAAAAAAGTTGAATTTTGGAATGTTAAAAATTTGGTAGGTTGAATATTACCTCTTTTATTTTAAAGTAATATTACATAAAAAATGTGTAAAAATGTGAACTTGATGAATATTCACCAAAAACTGATGAAAATTCACCATTTTTTGGGGTAAAATTAATCATTTTTGTTTGCCACAAAATCTGTCACCATTTTCTGATGAATAATACCATCATTTTTTTCTGTGATAGTGTTTACCATGCAATTCTTTAAATTGTTTATATCATGCTTTTGAATTGAAAACTATTATAATTTACATAAATAGATTGTGTGTGTAAAATATTTGTTGAATGCGTTGAATGTTGTAAATAATAAGAATTGGTTTCAGAAAATATTTAGGTTTTACGGAAATTTCCAAATTTCACGATTGTTATGTCCGCGAAAACGTGAAAATTCACTAACGCTGTTATTTTTAGTGTTGATACTTTTATTTTTTCTTTACTGTTCTGGGAAAAAACTGCGGTCTGTTCCGTAACAAAAATTTTCAAAGATAAATAAAAATGATAAATGTCCTTGCATGTTGATAATCAATTTAACTCTTCATATTAATCAGGAAGGATTTTATGCAGCTAAATATTTTTTTACTTTTAATTTTTGATATAAATATTATTAAAAAAAAAATTACTAAACAAATTCAATTAATGGTCATCCCCGAAGCGGTATATGCACTTCGGAAGGAACCGGTCAAGAAAAAAAATTAAATGGGCAACAGCAGCGGCGAGAGCTGTTTATTGACTCCTTTCCTTCCGAACTCCGTACTAGCCTTAAATAAAAAATACTTTAACATCTTGATTTGAAAGAAAATTTGTAAGTAGGTTTGAAGAGGGAGCGTACCGCAACATTTGCAATGTTGTTTATTGTAAATTTTATATTTTTGAATCAATTTAAAGTCCTCATCCCAGATACAGTAGCGGCCACGCATGCTGCCACGTGCTCGATTTAATTTTCACCGAGCATCGCGAGCAAGTCCCGATTCAAAACAGCTCGAGCTCCAACTCGAAAACGTTCGTTAATACTAGCACATGTTTTAAGCGCTGCTTTTGCTGTTCTCGCTAGTTAAGCTCTCTACAGTATAGGAAACTCTATCCATATATTCCATCCACATCGACCGGCTCGCGCACAGTCTCCGTCGAGCAGTGCAATAGACTAGATCGCCGCGCCGCGGAAGCAGGTCGAGAGTTTAGGCACAACGTTTTCCGAGAACAACTGAGATTTGGAGTTTGTGAAAAAGTGAAGAATATTTTTGTGAAGAATATTGAAACAATTAGAATTTGAGCTATTTTTAGAACAAGAAACACGTGAACTTGTGTGTGCAAAAAAAGTGTATTAAAATCTAAGCAAAATGTTGCTGAAAAAGCTGCCCTTATCAGGTTAGTGATAGTGCAAGTGAACCGTTGATAATAAGAGGCGAGCTTTCAGAGGGGTTGCCCCTCCGAATCAAAAATCAGTCATTAAAACATGCTGCAGACTACGTGATTCCTCACATGTTTTCTTTGCTGCGTACCATGCGCGAGCGCAAACGTGATCCACAATACGCCTCAACTGCAAGAACCGTCCATCTGTTGCATCCAATCTTGCGGCTTTAATCGCGTATTCCAGCAAAGTATTTACCGAGCTTCCCACTCGCCCTTTGTCCCACTCTCTTGACATGACGACTTGACCGTTGATGGCGCCGTCCAAAGTCCACTTGGAGCATGGCAGCTGAGCTGAGAGTTGAATCACTCATGGCCGGACCCATTGCCCATCAGTTGCCCAACATGGTTTGGACGGCGAATGGAAGGAAGGAAGTAATATCGAAGACGCACAAAACGCTGAAAAACTGACCTTTGATACCAACGACGATCCAATCGACGCGTAATCGAGTTCCTCACACCACAAACAACCGTATATGAATATGCAACTTTAAACCGCGATTTGGACTTCCAATCGGACAAAGGCCATGCAAATTCAGTGAACTCGCCGGGTTAAACCTGATCGATACAGAGACAAAAAAAAGAATGTGGCTGATTATAGGTTCGAAGAAGTATACGCCATATACTGAACACTCCCAAGTGCACAGTAATTGGTGTGGTCGGTAGAAAGTCCTTAACTCGATCGCGGAGGTTGACGCGCAATTTCACGCGCCTAACCTCTTTTCACGGAGGCGTGTTCTACACGAGAGAGATTCTCGCCAATTCAAGTTGATTGAATTATTACACAATAATAACTGTTGATAAACAAGAACCGTTTCGAGCTCCTCAGCTGCCCATGCTGTCGTGAGACGGGACGGGAAATATGCTCTTGGACCGGTTCTTCGGGGGACATCTCTCGGAGTGGAGGGCTATAAATAGAGTGCGTTGTTTTTCTTGTCCGATTTTGTTTTGCACGCGATAGGAGCACAGACAAGTGGACGTACAGCTAAACATGGGTGATCTTACGTATGAAATATGATTTTAAGTATTCAACAATTTATATCATTAGTATTATTATCCCGTGATTGGGAGGTCAGTTTTAACAACCTTTTTTTTAAAAAAAACATTACTCTTAGCTTTTTATGTGTTGCATACTCTTATGTTTTTTTAATGGCAGTTATTCCTTTTTTTGTCTAATGTCTATTCTTTAATCTTAAATCATTATCTTTTGCATTTTACAGTCCAGACTCGATTATCCGAAGTTCGATTGTCCGAAGGTTTGTATAAGACTTCGGATAATCGAATCACGAACAAAAAAATTTTTTTTATATTTCCATTTTCTTACTATTAAACATCAAATTCGAGTTCTGCGACCCCAGTTTAGTCAAATTTGAATGGTTGGTTGCGTAGTAAATCGAAAAATGCATTTTTTTCAATATTTCATCACCGCCATCTTGGATTTAAAAATGCTTAAGGGGTTCCATACATGTAAATCGAAAAAATCAGAGGTTGGTATGAGCACTCATTTGAAATATTTTTTGATCTTTTTGCAAGACATTAACATATACCTTTTCATCTATTAACAAAATAAATATGAAGACATTTGGATGTACCATTGCCGAGATATAGCTATTTTAAGTTAGCAGTTTCAAAAAACGAGTGCCACGATATCTCAACACTGCTTTGACCAAATTGGCTCAAAATTTTGGTGAAGACTCGTTAAACCGGTTTTGTGTGCATGGTGAAAGTCGATTTTTAAAAACTTAATATTTCAAAAAGATAAAAATATTTTTTGATATCAAAAATCGTCAGTTTTTGACTTTTGTATTTTTAAAAAAGGAAAATTTGAAAATTGGGCTTCGTCATGCACATGCGTATGAAATTTTGTGATTTTCTACATGTATGTAACCCCTTAAATTCCATAAAAAAAATGTTAAGTGACAAAGAAAAAAAATCGATTATCCGAAGTTTTGGTCATCCGAAGTGAAATTTTGCCAAGGCCTTCGGATAATCGAGCATGGATTGTATAAGTTTTCAACTAAATTTTTTGAGTTTTATTTCAAGTTTTTTAGATATAAAATACTTTCTTTATAAATTTTGAGTTTTAAGACCACTCATAAAAAATAATTACACTTCTCTTAGGGAAAACAATAATTTCATATTTTTTTTTCTATTTTGAAAATGATTGACGGTCACAATGTTCAATTTCCTCCCACAATTCTTAACATAATGCAGAGCAATCATCTAAGATTTCGGCCCCCCGTTTTTTTTTGCATTTTTTGATCTAGCTGAAACATTCCGTATGCTTAGGCGCTTAATGCTTTTGCACAATCAGCTTTTACGTATAATTTTTTATACAAATTTGGCAGCTGTCTATAAAAAAATGGGAGGTGAAAATCCAAAAATGTGTATCTTTAGAAAGAACTTTTTGATCGATCGGCAAATTTTTACATAAAAAAATTAAACGGAATTTTTTCGCTGATTTTTTTTAATGACTTGCTGTCAATGAAAATAGCCCATTAAAAAAAAATTCGGAAGGCTCAAAATATTCTACATTTTGTTTAATTTTTCTAAACATTGTTGATACAGCCTTTGATTGTTAAGATATGGCCATGCTGTGTTGCTCAGTGTTGCCCAGTGTAGTGTAGCTCGGAATTTTAGAATCAGCCCATCATTTGATTAAATTGTTTAGTCCCATTTAGTGTTTTAGACCCTTTCAAAACGTAATCCTTGATTAAAAAGGCCGTATCAACAAAGTTCAATGAAGAAAATTTAGAAAAAGTAACTTTAAAACATTAGCAGTTTTGTTATCTTTTTATGCCTAGTTATAGAGTTTTTCAGCTGGCTGCTGACTAAACTTCAGCAAAAAAAAATAATAAATATATATTTTTTGTATTTTATCTATTTAATTTTCTGGCAAACAATTTGTATTTTTGACATAAAACTAAAGTTATTTATGATTTATATTAAATCCACCTAGGTCCACTATTTCATATTAGTGGCCCACAAAATTATGTTATTTTATTACTTTTAAAATTATCAAAATTTTATTTCGGCAGGTTCAAATTGATAAGGTATTAACATAGACTAACTCTATGGTAGACTAGTCTATAATATTAAGGTCAAGTCAAAAATTTTGAGAACAAAAAATAGTTATTACTAAGGGACCATCCATAAACATAAACTCCAGACCCCCCTTTCTTCTTTTTGATATTTTCAAATCTTATAAAAAAAAGATTGATGAATCTGGTGAATTTCTATGCGTTTCGTTATTGCCATAAAAATTTGCTTGTCTTTTGGTAAAACAACAACATTAAACATTTCTTGCGAATTGATTTCTGGGGAATAAATTTCTGCAGAATTTCTCATGAGGGTCAAAAATAAAATTTGGAGATACCTAAGCACTAGCGTGCCCAGCTCTTTGAGGAAGGTGGGGCAATAATATGGACGTGTTGAAAAATACGTCATTTGTGGACACCCCCTGACCAAATTTAGAACAAAATTCTGAGGATGGTTGGGCACAGAACAACATTGAAAATAATAAATTTGCAAAACCTACTCGATGGATACCCCAACTCAACTTGTGTTTTAAAGATCGTTTCATTTTGAGCCGAAACAAAAGCAAAAACATTGTTCTATTTGAATTTTCGTGGCACTTTAAAACAATGTGTAGAAATGTTTAAAAATCAAGTAAATGTTTTTCATTTTCAGATTCCATAGAAATTTGAAGAAATGTATTCAATTCGTGAACAGAATTACCGATATGTTTGTCTGTTTCGCATTCCATGCTATAATTGAGAGCAACACACTCAGAGAATGGCTGATGCTAATGTTGCGTGTGTTGTTCACATAGTTATTCCTATCAAGCGACAACGACACCAACCGCCTTTTTCGAGCTATGTTTATCTCTATACACAGCAAAACAAGCTCATCTTCACCATTCTCACCGAACTGGCGAATATAGGTATAACCGGTCTCGCTAACTTCCCGCCGTTCCTGTCGCGAATCACTCCGATTACTTGACTTCCCACGCGCCCTTGAGCCCGGCTTATACCGTAACAAATACCTTGGAAGAATGCACCGCAACGGTGTAAATAAAATTGACCTTCAACACCCCGGGGGATGACGGGCAGGAAAGTGGCAGGGATTGAAAAAAAAACTTACCCTAACACTACCTTAAACTTTAATTTGAATACAATCAACCGATCAAGAACTTAACGATATGCAAATCGATGCACACGAGGGTGAGTGTGGTCGCACCGATACTACTCAATTACCGGCCCAGGTTCAGGTTTGTTGAATAAGCCGGCAAAACAACAACCAACCAACCAGCCCAGATCAGGCTAAATAAGTCAAGCGCGCTAATCAATCACACTACGCGTAGAGAGTGTTCAGATATGAGCTTATTATTTTTGCGCAAAACGATTGACTTTCTTCGTTTTACTACTCGCACTCATCCGCGAGGGCTATCTCGGTCGCAAGAAAGGTTATCGCACCCCAATAACCACCAGCATGGAGGGGCTCAGAGCCGACGTAGTTTACATTATACAGGAACGCGCAACGTACGGAGATTTGCGTCGAAACTGCGACGTGGACGGTTGTTGATTGATGGGCAACGTGGACCAACGCGAATGAAATGCAAACCAACCGAGGGATGGGCAGAGAGGAAGAGAGCACCACGAGCATAATGATCAGCTGAGCAGAATTCAACGGAAGAGTGCATTCTAGGAATGAGCCGGTTGGGCGATTTCAATGCGGTGATTCAAAGAGGAATGCTGACAAATTTGTACTTTTCTTGATTCGAATATTGCGAATCGGTGTGATTAATTTATTACTATAAAACAAACTTAATACAGTCCAGACTCGATTATCCGAAGTTCGATTATCCGAAGCTTTTTATGGGACTTCAGATAATCAAATCATGAACAAAATATAAATTAAAAACAAAAAAATTTAAGGTTGTTGCAAATATTTTTCAAAGTTGATGTCCCTTGCCTCTGGTTAAAGTCGACTAAGATTTGACGAAAAAGAAATTCAGTTTTATTTGTTAAAACTGTGTATCGCTATTTTACAAATCATAAACATTTTTAGCTATTTCAATCATGCTCAAAGTAGGTATTTATCAAGGCAGGGAAATGTCTTTTAAATAGTTTTGCAGTTGATTACACGTCTAATTTTATTAAAATTTGGAAGTTTTCTGAGAAATTTTTTTATTTGCTTCCTGATTATTCGACCCAGTATGGAAGGGGGAGGCAACATAAACCTTGAATTTTTTTTTGCAGCCGCCCTATATTATTTCCATTTTAGTTTATTCAAATATTAAATTAAATAACAAAATTTTTTTTTCACTATTTTCACGCCGCCATTTTGGCCTTACTTGGATTTAAAAATTCTAAATCGCTCAAGTCAAGTGACACACGCGAGAAACCCTCAAACGCTTAATGAATATCGCCAAAATTAAGTTTTCACTTTCGCTTACATTTTCACGGCGCTTTCGATACAAACTTTTCTACAACTTTCGGCAACATGTTCTTTTGCACATTAGTTAGTCACTTACTTCTCGAATAATCACGAAACTTGTAAATAATTAGCAAGCGCCATCAAAAAAACAAACGCGCAAAGTATTTTGACGTTTGACTTTTGACTACCCATTCTAATCGAAGCCTGAAGAAAACCGAGCGAGAAGCGAAGGCAAATAAAGAACAAAGGATGGCCACCAACACCACCAGCGCGCCTGTTGGAGTGAGCCAGTGATGCCAGGAAACGTTCTCTATAAATGCTACTTTTCTTGAGTGTTCGCTTAAAATTTCATCAATTTTGGCAGCACTAAGCAGACCCAAAAGAGCGCTGAAAGTTAAAAAACATAAGCTGAAAATAGAAAAATGGGCGTTGCCCAATGCATGCTCGTTTGATTAGAATACATTTTGGAAATATTTTTTTCAAATGCTTGTTAAAAGAATAGAATAACTTTTAGGAAAAGTGAAAATAAACAGAAATGTTCAGAATAAGTTGCTCTACTCGTTGGTGTACTTGGTTTTAGTAAATTTCAAGAAACACTCAAGATTATCCAGCATCATTCAAACACGGGTATATTTCCCCTACTCACCATGATTAATGTTGGGGACGCTACTCGATTTCTCTGTCAAGATATGAAAATCATTATTAATTGATGGTTAGAATCGAACTTTGGACAATTGAGGCTTAATTCAAAAATTAAAATACATTGCCGGTGGTTGATCACTTTTTAGTTGTTACCCCGTTGGTGTAACAAAGTCAAACTAAAAAGTGACGAACTGTCATTATTTACACCGGACCTTTGTATCCCTTTTCCTTATCCCAATGCATTGAATTGCATTGCAATGAATGTTAATTTTTAACAACGGAATATTTGTTTGAATTGATTTCCAGTGGTTTTATGTGAAAAACAATTTTAATGTTATCTTTATCTGTGTTTGGACTGGAACAAAAAACACCAATTTAAAAATTTAATTATTGAAAGTGGAAGAAGTGTATGGAGCTCTTGAAAATTTCTGATTTTTCTGTATGATTCTGTAACTTCGGCAACATTGTAGGTATTCATAGGTAGGATTCCAGAATAAAAACCGTTCTTTCAATTTATCTCACGAAACAGAATTGCGCATTATAACTATTTTTGGATGTTTTTTTTCAAAAAAAGTCAAATCGTTATTTTCGGAAATCAGATAACGAATCAAATTTTAAACCAAAAAAAAAAAATTTTTGTTCTCATGTTGTTTAAACCTAAAACTGAATGTTTGTATAAAAAAAAGTTACTTTTTACCAGAAGAAGTCATGATCTAGCTTGACCAAATCTGAAAAACAAGATCGAAATTATCAGAAAATTAAACATTATTCAAAATTTAAATTTCAAAATACATTTAACTTAATAAAATGAACAATTTCACTAATGTTTTATTTAATTACATTGAAATCAAAGTGCTTGAACATGTTTATAGGTATTGTACTGTTGAAAATTTCCTTAACAAACTATTTTAAAATATCAAAATCCAAATATTATAGACTTTTCAAGGAAACAAAAATAATCTGATCAATTTTCAAAAAATGCACTTGCATTTTTCTCAAGGATTCATCAAGCATCAATTAATATTAATTTATAAAACGTAACAAAAAACGCAATTCGCTCTAAATAATTTTAACATTACGTTAACGTGAAGACTTCCATCATTGTCATGATTTTTCGTTCAAAGATATAAATTTTGCGTCGCTTTGAATATTTTGACAAAATTCCTTCAACAAGTTGTTTAGAATAGTGCCCTATACATGCTGATTCCTTTTGGTAGAAGTGTATGGAGCTCTTGTTAAGTTATGGAAATCGTCATTAATCAATGATTGCTAACTAGGACGTCAATGACTGTGCCACAAAATTATATAAATTTTGAAGCACAATTGATTTAGATCAAAAATTCTTTCAGTGGCTTCAAGAAGGCAACAATCGGCACATGCTGATTCATTTTGGTGCTGAAATTCGTTAAATTGAATTTAATACAAATTTTTTTATAGCGATGATTAATTTTCTTCGAAAATGATCAACGGCTTCACCTTAACAAAAAACTTTTTTTATGATGCTATACAATAAAGGGGTTACATACATGTAAAACGTCAAAAATGTCCAAGATTGGTATGAGCACACATTAAAACTTTTTAAAAAAATCTGATTTCAGGGCATTACAATATACATTTTCATCTATTACCAAAACAAATTCATTTGGGTTGTACCATTGTTGAGATATAGCTATTTTAAGTTAGCAGTTTCAAAAAACGGGTGCCACGATATCTCAACACTGTTTCGACCAAATCGGCACAAAATTTTGGTGAACACTCGTTAAAGCGGTCCTGTGTGCCGATTTTCAAAAGGTTTTTTTTAAAGATAAAAATATTTTTCTATTTTCCGTATAAAAAATCGTAAGTTTTTGATTTTTATATTTTTCAAAAACCAAAATTTTCAAATCGGGCTTCGTCATGCACACTGGATATATCTTGAGATTAAATTTCATTTAATTGGTCCATCCAATCTCGAGATATCGTGGCACCCGTAAATCAACTCGGTGTTTCGAGAAAAAAGCTCAGAAAGTTTGACAGACCGCTTTGTTACTCACTTAAATAATGAAATATCTTCATGAAACTTTCAGGAGTGATTGAAAATCATCTTTCGAGTAGATTTAAATAATTTCCTGAAATATGAAATTTTGAGATTTTATACATGTATGTAACCCCTTAATGATGTTATACATTTATATCGAAATAAATTAAAAAATTTAAAAATACATTTATTCGGTTGTTTATTATGTATATTGAATTAAAGAATGGAATACTCAACAAAAGAAATTCAATGCCTGAGCCTTTTCCAGTTTTTTTTCCTGATGAAAACAAATTCCTAAGTGATTTTCGGTATATTGTTTAGAGGTGGCACTGTTCAAAACCATACTCTGGACTAAAAATTCTTTAAAACTAATTAGTAATAAGATTTAAAAAAAACTTGTAAATTATTTGGGTAAAAAATTTGAGTAAATTAATTTGTAAAATAAAAAAAAAGTCACGTTAAAAACAGATTTTTTTTTGTATGAATTGAAATTTGTCAAATGAACAAATCATCGAAAATTATTGGATCAATGCTAAAATTTCATAAGTACGGTGCTTGTCGGATGACTGTAATCCTACCAAGCTTTTTTTAGACACATGTATAAAGCTTTAAACAATAACTGCTTCATACACAGATGGCATCCACTTGTCATAATTTAATTAAACGCCCTGCTGCACTTGAAACACAAACCTCTAACAAAAGCTAAAATCTCTTCTCACCAGCTCCCCCCTCTCTGGGCGCGGTCCGACGCTGCCTCTCGGCCCAGCCCAGCACCAGCCTGAAGGAATCTCCCGAGCTGCCCAAAACGGGCCACGAACCGCAGGTGTACACCACCCACAGCTACGACAAGATCACCAACCTGCGCAAGCAATACCTGACGCCGAATGTGACGTCGTACTACAAGAAGCCACTGCTGATCCACAAGGGCAGCATGCAGTGGCTGTTCGATCACGAGGGTCGCCGCTACCTGGACATGTTTGGCGGAATTGTTACGGTGTCGGTGGGGCATTGTCATCCGTAAGGCGGGGGTTGATTTTTTTGGGTTTGAGTTGGAGTAATGATTACGATTTTTGTTTGCAGCAAAGTCAACGCGGCACTGGAGGAGCAGATGAACACGCTGTGGCACACGACCAACATCTACATGCACCCCAAGATCCACGAGTACGCGGAGAAGCTGCTGTCGAAGATGCCCGGCGATTTGAAGAACGTTTACTTTGTCAACTCCGGCTCGGAGGCGAACGATCTCGCGATGATGATCGCTCGGCTGTACTCGGGAAATCAGGAGATCATCAGCTTCCGGAACGCGTACCACGGAGCTTCGCCGTACACGATGGGACTGACTGCGCACTCGACGTGGCGTTATCCGCTGCCGGGAGTTAGCAATGGGATGATCCACGCCATGAACCCGGACCCGTACAGTGGGATCTGGGGAGGAAAGAACTGTCGAGATTCGCCGATACAAACTAATAGGCACTGTGACTGTCCGGCGGACCAGTGTCTTGCTTCGGGCAAATATTACAACGAGCTGGAGCAGGTCTTCAAGTACTCGCTGCCCCGCGGGAAGGTCGCGGCCATGTTTGCGGAATCGATTCAGGGAGTGGGCGGAACTGTGCAGTATCCGAAGGGGTACATTAAGCGAGCTGCCGAGTTGGTCCGTGCCAACGGAGGGTTGTTCGTGGCGGACGAGGTTCAGTCCGGGTTTGCGCGGACAGGGGAGCACTACTGGGGCTTCGAGGGACACGATATCGTGCCGGATATTGTGACGATGGCGAAGGGCATCGGCAATGGGTTCCCGATTGGAGCGGTGGTGACTTCAAGGAAGGTCGCCGAGGTGCTTTCTCAGGCGTTGCATTTCAACACGTACGGAGGTAATCCGTTGGCGAGTGCGGTGGGAATCGCTGTGCTGGATGTGAGTACAGGTTGAAGGTAGTGTGAGGTGTTGTACTGAACAGATTTTTTTTTGTAGGTGATCGACGAGGAAGGACTCCAGAAGAATGCCCTTGACGTTGGTACCTATTTGCTGAAAGGACTGGACAAGCTGCGCGACAAGTACGACGTCATTGGAGATGTACGAGGAAAGGTAAGCTATTATTCATATATCAGTAAATATCCTTTAAAAATGGTCGGTTTAGTTACAAAAATTGATTTTGTTGGAAGACAATCCCTAAATACCTCTTTTAGAATCTATATAGTTGCGATATAGCATTAGACGCAGTAGGCTTTGTCTATAAATACCATCCACTTTTCATTCCCCGAATAAACGTCATCCCCTGTCAATAACTCGTCAGATATTAATAACATGATTTATCTTCTTCGACGGTTTTGTTCGATCGCGAATCAGTTCAATGCGTAGCGTCGGTTCGAGGTGCTCTTTGTTGCGTTGGGTTCGTTTAAGTCCAAGAAAGGTCCTTTCGCCAAAAGGTGACAACTTTGGCCGCTCTGGAACCGATTCCGGATAATATGCTGATTGTATGGGAAAAGTTAGGTAATATCAAATTTTGATCACAGGAGGCTGAATAAGCAAACAAGCTAAAAACGTCAAGAAACGAAATAAAAGACAAGACGAAATATGTCGGGTTTTGCTTGTGTTTAATAATAGTTATTTAACTCAAGAAATTCAATCTTGACTCTTCAACTCAACATCCACGTATGGCTGCTCATCAACCGGACCTTTTTCCTCCCCCGGAGACCCTCCCGCCGTCGCACCCTCATCAAACATCGGATTGTTGAACGAAGAGTTGAGATTCTCGATGCCGGACGGGGCGGCAAAGTTGATATCCAGCGTCGATTCCCCGTTCTCGCGGTTCGGATCGAATCTCGCAAATACGAACGGTGACGTGAAGAATCGCCTGCTGCGGATCATGGCCGTAACCCGGGGGACCACGCTGTCATCGTAGTAGTAGACGTACAGGGTGGTGAAGAAGATCGAGACCACGAGGAGGGAGAAGAACACGGCGAAGAATAGTTGGCCACTTTCGTACGGCATGTAGGGGTGTCCTGCGCTGAGCACGATGTGACCTGTTTGGGAGATTGTTAGTAATAGGGGGTGTTGGGGAAGATATGCTTTACTTGCCGTCGCGGAAGTTCTTAACGAAGAACGGATCCAAACTCTTCATCAACTGAACGCTTCTTCCATCGTACTCTTCCTTATCCAGGATAACCAACTGAAGGGCATCGTTCTGGATACCCACGTGGTAATCAATCGTTGAAATGTCCACATCGGACAGCTTGATCTTCTGGTCCAACTTTTCGACAAAGACCTTCTTCACAAAGTGACCGTCAAAGTTGGTCAAATCCATCGTCAGCATACTGCCACAAACGGCACAGCAGTGACCGCTGGGTACGATCGGATCGACGCAGCGCGGAATCGGACACACCTCGTTGTCGCAGATGACGCCACCATTCGTGATCCAATCCGGTTGGCATTTGCACTTGTCCGGGTTTGAACACTTGCCCTCCCTCGTAATGGTTTCATCGGCGTTCAGGAAGACCATCTGGCCCAGTTCGGTGGGCAGGAAGGCGCGAAACTCGTCCAATCCTTGCGCACTACCGAAAACGACGTCTTTAAGCTCGATAGCTTCGTGGTATTGGAGGTCAACGGGACCTGGAGCGTCCGGGAAGTTGGCTGTCTCGTACTGGCACGGAATACGTTCCGTATGTGGGATGGCACTGTTGTGCTGCAGTTCTTTGCTACCTGGATCGGTAAAGGTGCGCCAATTTGAGGTCGAGTAGTACGGTCTTCGGGGTGGTGCGTTGAAACTCGCAGAATCCTGAGATCTATGGCCACTTTGGAACACCATCGAGAAGTCGCTGTCCGGGATGAGTAGTGCCCCTTTCAGGGGGAGGGTTATCGAGGCCACGTTGACGGTAGTGGGAAGTTTCACGATGGAGTTCAGCTTTGCCGGAAGGTAGACATCTCGTCCAGGTTGAGGAACTCTTTGCGATTGCCAGTTCAGAGGATTGTCGTAGTTTAAGTTGTGTCTCCATACTTTGGAGACCGTTGCGTTACAAGAACTGAACAGTAGAACCAGGCAAATAGTACAAGTTTTCATGTTGAACGATGAAACAGAACTAACCGTGCGGACAGAACAAGTGGGCGTTTTAACGGACTAGATAACACAGCGAACGACTTATCTTTGCAGGGCCTCATGATCGGCGTCGAACTGGTGTCGGATCGCGAAACTCGTCAACATCTGAGCGCCCCTCACTTTGTCGAGATCTGGGAGATGTGCAAGGACATGGGCGTTCTGTTTGGACGAGGAGGCCTCAACGCTAACGTAAGTTTTGAACTTCTTTCCCCATCCAAGTCATTCGACTAACCACCCAAACCACCCTTCAAGAACACTATTCTGTACGACTCAAGTAAAAACCCCGTACTCCCTCCCTCCCCAACAGGTACTTAGAATTAAACCACCGATGTGTCTAACCAAAGAAGATGTGGACTTTGCACTGCAAGTGCTAGATGTGGCTCTGGAACGTCACTCCGAGAGTTCCCAGAAACTAATCTGAGATTAACCCACACTTGTCCCTAAAAGAATCCCCACAAGATAACTGAACATGAATTGGAATTTAGACACACGCGCAAAAATGACCAATAAAAAAACTAATAACCAGTTTTGGCACTGTAGATATCTAAATTCGGGGTTTTAGTTTCAAAATTACAAAGAAACACAACGGATCTCCCTAACCAGCAATTCCCCCTTTCCAAGTTCAGAGCACGTGTTAACCAGACAAAAAACAAAAAAAAATGGACGGTATCAGTAGTATATGTGTGATTGTGTGAACATTTGCATCACTCGAAGGCCTATAACGCATTTTCACGTAGTGTTGCACTAACAAAGTCGTATCATTTGTAGCTTACTCAAACTTATTAAAACAAATCTTTTTGTTTCGTTCCGCAACAGGTCCTCCGCCTGAAGCCCCCGCTTTGTGTGACGCGCAGTGACGCCGAGTACGCCCTAACTGTGATAGATTTTGCCTGCGAGACATTCCTGAAGAAGCGGAAGCGGGGCTGCCGGAAGAACTAGAATCTGAGCAGCCGATCTGTTAACTACCGTGAAGATATTCTGTGATTCGTGATGATGTAGAGTGTAGGATCGTTGTTCATTTGTCGTTTAACTTTTATTAAGATGTAGCCTGTGATTAGACTGGTATTAGATAAACCAAGCATCCACACATTGCCAGCTGTAACGTTGATTCATTCCATGCACCGATTAGCAATAAACATGTAACATTTTAAAACGAAAACTGTTTTTATTACTTTCCCATGTACTTTATGATATTTTTTAGATAACAATGCAGAGGTCATTGGAATGAATCTAGCGGCGGAAGCAACAAATTCGCTCAATCTTTCTGCCGTACCTTCCCACTCAAAAGACTTTGTAGGCGAAGTTCTATAGCAAACAAGGACATCTGCCATTGTTACTCAAGAAAGATATCCGCAAAGGAAATTTAATGCTGTACAACTTTGTCAAAAAGTGTCCCTTTTCTGCTGAGGATTACGAAGTTATAAATTGAGTAGAGATGAGAAGGGAACATCCATAAACAACGTGGACACCTAATTTTGATGGATGAAATGGGTGCAAATTACACAATTTTTAAAAATAATAATCCTTCCTGCATACAAAACATCAGTTGAACATTTTCAGTGTTTGCAATTCAGGTTCGTTTCCAATGCATTTCAGTTGGGCTATTCGAGTTGAGATGTCGCTAGTTTCAATAAAGTACGAAAATTATTCAATATTTAATTTAATAATTTCAAAATAAATAAAAATAAAAACAAATTGGAAATAACAGGGAATAATTTCCACATTTTAATGAACAAATGTCTTGTAATCATTAGCTATCAAATATCTTAGTTTAAACGGAAAAAAGTGAGGAAATACGAATATTTCCAAAGCATTTTATGTAAATTTTCACTTTAAAAAACCTGTACAGTTTATTGTAAACTATTTAAAATTAATCAGATAAAGTTTATTTTTGCACTTTAATCCAATAGGGCACTCTAAGTCTCCGCTAATTCAAAATAGTTTTTTTTATGGACGATGGTCCACAAGGATAGGGGGAAGCACTAGCGTGCACAGTGTGGGGCAACATGGGGCAACTGCCCCACCATCCTCAGAAATTTGTTCTATTTTAGTCAGGGGGCGTCCATAAACGACGAAATTTTCAAAACGTCTATATAATTGCCCCACCTTCCTCGAGGAGCTGGGCACGCTACTGGGAGGAAGTGATTTTCTTAGCGATTTGGTATTTTTGGAAAATTTTTGGATTTTCCAGAAAAAAATAATACATGAAAAACATAGAAGATGCCTTAATTGTTTTTATTCAAATTTATATCACAAAAAGAAAATATTTATTTCAGAAATGGATTAGATGAACATAATTTGTAAAATTTGAAAAATGACAACTTTTGTAAAAAATATTATAGATTGCAAATTTGATTCTGAATGCAAATTTGATTTTACATCGAAAAATAAAGTTGAAATTTTTTTGCGATTTTTATTTCGATTTCCTGAAAAAATCAGTATTGATTCAAAAATTCATAACTCGGTCAAAGATTTTTTGCACAACCCAGAAATTTCTGAAATGTTGGCATTTTATGTCCCCAAATCATATGAGCAATTCTCTACGAAATCGGTCGTTTTTTTAGAATTATAATTTTTGTATGTTTTAATCCGGCTGAAACTTTTTTGGTGCCTTCGGTATGCGCAAAGAAGCCATTTTGCATCATTAGATTGTCCATATAATTTTCCATACAAATTTGGCAGCTGTCCATACAAAAATGATGTATAAGAATTCAAAAATCTGTATCTTTTGAAGGAATTTTTTGATCGATTTGGTATATTCGGCAAACTTGTAGGTATGGATATGGACTACACTGGAAAAAAATGATACACGGTTAAAATTTTTTTGGTGATTTTTAATTTAACTTTTTGGCACTAAAACTTGATTTGCAAAAAACACTATTTTTAACTTCTTTCATTTTTTGATATGTTTAAGAGGACATCAAATGCCAACTTTTCAGAAATTTCCAGGTTGTGCAAAAAATCTTTGACCGAGTTATGATTTTTTTAAAAAAGGGCCAAATATTTAATATAAATATAATGTTAGTCTTGGTTTAAAATTTTTGAAAATATTTTTTTCGAAAAGATCGGAAAATTTCACGAATGTTTCCTGTTTTAACATTGAAAATCGGGCCATTAGTTGCTGAGATATCGACGTTAGAAAATGGTGGGTTTTTTGGGTGAGACTTGAAAAACATCAATTTTCATGTTTTTGAACCTTTGCATGGCAATATCTCAGCAACTAAGGGTCGTATCAACAAAGTTCAAAAAAGCAAAATATAGAGAATTTTCTCAGCTTTTCAAAAATATTTTTTTCAAAAGTGGGCAAACATGTGCACTAATTTAAAAAAAATGAAAAACTGCGACTATTTTCAAAAAAGTTACCTAAAAATGGATTTAACTTGAAAACGGTGCACTTTATCAAAATTTCACGAAAATACTTTACAACGAAATGAAGTTGAAAAATTTTTGCGATCAATTTTGCGATTTTTTGAAAAAATCAGTATTGATTAAAAAATTCATAACTCGGTCAAAGATTTTTTGCAGAACCTGGAAATTTCTGAAAAGTTGGCATTTGATGTCCTCTTAAACATATAAAAAAATGAAAGAAATTGAAAACAGTGATTTTTTGCAAATCAAGTTTTAGTGACAAAAAGTTAAATAAGAAATCACCAAAAAAATTTTTACCGTGTATCATTTTTTTTTTCAGTGTAGTCCATATCCATACCTACAACTTTGTCGAAGACACCAAATTGATCAAAAAATTCCTTCAAAAGATACAGATTTTTGAATTTTCATACATAGTTGTTGTATGGTCAGCTGCCAAATTTGTATGGAAAATTATATGGACAAACTAATGATGCAAAATGGCTTCTTTGGGCATACCGAAGGCACCAAAAAAGTTTCAGTCGGAGGCTTGTATGAAGAAAAGAATTACGCAAAAATGGCTTTTTTACATAAAAGGAATCGATGGACAGTTTCGTCCCAATCAAAAATTACAAAAAAAAAAGCCAAACTCTAACAGATTGAGACTAAGAACAATTTTGAACAAGGAATTCGGATACGCCTTAGCTAGTGAGCAAACCACACTTTCAACATATTTTGAACTCATTGCATTTGTCAACAATGTTCCCAGTAGTCTTTTCAATACCCTTAACGATTTTTAACGGCCCTCTTCTTACATCATGTGTTACACCTATAGATACAATTAATAGTTAGATAATATTATAATGCTTTTTACAGGAGGGGAAAGGAGGGGAGACGCAAAAGACATAAATAACGTGGAAAAGAAGGAAACATTTAAAACGCGCCTTCGCTGGACACTCTAGACGTGTTAGAATCGTTTGTTTTTTAAATGCCTAAAAGGGGATTTCACAACATAAGACTCTGAACAATCGGTATCACATTGCTTAATTTAAATAGAGCTTACACTTACACGCACACACAATTTGCTTGGAAAGAGCTGTGCGAGGTGCGGGTTGGTTTTGTTTTCTGGGGAAAAATACTCTACATTTCGTAATAAAAAACGGTGTTGTCCCTCGCACAAAATAGTGTTTCTGGTTAAAAGAGCCGATCGATTCGAAAATAGTTTCGAAAAATTCACATATATATCAAAAAACAACGGAAAAAATTACATTCAAACCTCTCTTGCTTTGTACTCTTCATTCATTTCACATACTTTCATCGATCGATTTCTGGTCGTTATTGGTTCCTTTCGAGAGTAGTGGAGGCGCCACCCTTTGAGTAGTGGCGCAATTTTCTACTGAAACGGCTTAGCTTGACTATTTGATTACTTTTTATTCTGTGGGCGCTTCACTTGCAGCTGACTAATGCGACTTTCGTTTTTGGATTCCTTCGAATGTCAAGCGCTGATTGCTGCCAATCGAATCACTCGATTTCACCACAATCGTTAACGATTGGCGCGATGCGACGCGTGTGATGTCGTAGCTTTTTGATGGGTTTCAGATTGGTACTTAATTAGGCAGAAAAATGTTCTCGAGAAAAAACAACTTGGACGGTTTAGAGTGAACTTAACATGTAGAAATTGGAGCATATCGTAGTAGTGTAGATTGGCTGAGAATTTGCGATTCTTGCGTTTGAACGTTTCGCTTTTCGTTTGTTTCATAGGAACAAAACACCATCGTTGACCAGATCCAGCTTAAAATAAGATATCAACACATTTCTTAAGGACAGCCCTAAACGTTTAATACTTGCTTAAAATATTCGACTTGCTTCGCTCTTTGTGTATTCTCGCGTAAAACAGCTACTAAAATTTAATAGCTCGCGCTTTTCATAACGAATGTGTGTTCACAGCGAACGGAGATGTGCCATCTTTGGGAGGACCCCCGGACTACGCCTCGATTTCGATCAGTATCTTCTCGTCGGAGTCCATGTCGGACAGCAGAGCGGCGGACAGTTCCGTGCGGGCCTTCTGGATAACCCAAACCATTAGGGCAGCGCCAACAATCACCTATTTCTCGCCAAAATATTTCGTTAAAAACAAATCTATCAAACATCAAAAGAGCTAGATCAGTCGACTTACCTCCACCACAAACACGCCGTAGCCGGCCAGGCCAAGGTGGTGGTCGTTCAGAACCTCGTGGATCGAGCGTAGCTTCGAGCCCAGGTACACGTTGATTGTCTGGGCCGGCAGCAGCCCGATAACCGTGCCGGTGTGGTAACTTCGCGAGTTCACTGCGCTGATCTGCGGAATGGAATATAATGGGGGATCGGGGGGAGCAGAATTAGTACACCAGTATAATTGCACGAGTAGTGATGGATGGATGATTTGCATACAATTAGCGTGAAATGCAACTGCAAAAGTTATGCTGAAGGGGCGCTGTTTAGAATTATGCATTAATATTGTTTAAAAAATAATATTTACGAGCAGTTTTCAAACCACTTCTATGTTCGCTAAATCAGCATTTTTTTTATTTATGCTGACAGCTGCCCAAAATCAAAACTAGCCACTTTTTCTACTGTTTTTTTTTTCAAATTACTTGCCAATTTTTCTGGCAGTTGAAAATGCAGAAATTTACTTGTTTTCCTATCAAAATCAATCGATACAACAGAAGAAAATAGCTGCAATTGCCAACGGTATTAAAATATTCGAAATTCTCGAGGTCATTGATAAATGCATAATGCATTTACTGTATCAAACTTAGTTAAAGTTTCATCAATAACATTAGGTTTCTTGTAAAATAAAAATGTATTGTGCTATACCAAACAAATTACTAAAGATGATTCAGACAAATAAAAAAAACGAATGAAGCTATTTACAGCAGAACTAGCGATGTCAAGTACGTTACGCAACAACCCCTGAAAGTAATTACCTTTACAGTCTTAACTTCAAACTGTTTACCATTCTTCATTCTACAATTCTTAGTCGACAAACAAAAAACGTGCGACCGCCGCACTATGGGGTATTTCCATATAAGCGAGCGGCCAAAAATATTTTTTTGCTTTTTTGTGACTTTTTTGTGTTGTTTGTACTTAGTATAATGAAAACAAATGAAATTTGATATTTTTCCAAAAAAAAAAGTTTAATTTTCGATTTTTTCATATATTTGAGGCCACATGCATTAAAGTGGTGAATTTTAATATTCTTGCTCTGTCTATTTGATGCACGGAATGGCGGTTTATGCTATGTTAAAGTTTCTGATTTACGTTCAATCTCCCTCCCCTTTTTCTTGAGTTAAAATCCACCTGTCTTTGAAGACAACAACGAACTGATACGAATATTCGACGAATCGTTTCTGTAAAATACTTAGAATAGGAATTTCTAATTTTATTAAACGTACCTAAGTACCAACAAAGTCATGAATATCAAATCAATTTCAAAACATACATAGCAGGTACGTCATTTCTGCCTCCGCAGGTAAATAATGTGATTTTAACCAAGCGTATACGCGAAATCATTAATTTCCTTGCATGAATCAAAATGTTCAAAATGGCATAACTCAAAAAGTGCACATAAGTGCACTTTGAAATTTGGAGACAAGTTAGGACATGGTTCAAATTTTAAGCTGCAAAATTTTCAGATCGCACAAATGCACACAAAAAAAGTACTCCATTAACAAAGTTGAAAAAAACTAAATTTTGCATAAAAATTCATCTTTTTTGATTTTTATTATTTTTTTAGCCTGTAAAAGTGTGTTTTGTAAAATATTATTGAAAAGTTGAATCAATTACCTTTCTGAATATATATAATGATGCAGGAAAAAATACGTAAACAGCTACACAGTACAACTATGAAAAATAATCATTTTTTTGTCAAAAAACATGTTTTTTCTTACCATTTTCGCCTTTGAAGGTCTGCAATTCAGTGAATTTTGAACCTACAACTTTCAAACTCCGGATTTTTCTTAGTTAAAATGTTTATTTTCGAAAAAAAATACCAAAAAATAATTAGAGTATGTCGGTTTTTCGATTTATGGCCGCCTGAAACCCCATAGTGCGCCGGTCGTACGATCACGTGTCCCCGCTAGCAGCTATGCGTGTCAACATGAGGAATAAGCATTTTTTTTGTTGTTATTGTTGACCGCCAAAGTCAGCAAAAGAAGGAAGCAGGTCACACTTTTGACGACGAGAGCCAAGTCGCCAAGCCGGCGTCGCGTAAGGTGCAAAGCTTCACCGCGCTGAATTTGCAGACCTGGCACGTTTGCCGGGGGCGAGCGATTTATGGGACTTTCTTTGGCAGAGTCTCGATTTTGTTGTTGCTGGACTGCACTTAATATGACAGACGCCCTCGATTTTTACATTGCTTGGAAGTGAATTTCTCCGACTGGTTTGAAAATTTATTATATATTATAGAAAATAGTACTAAAATCAAGCTATAAAACAATTAAATATTTGATCAAATACACCCATTTCAAATCTTCTTCCCTTACACATGGTCAACAAACCAGCAGCGGGTGTAAATCTGTTTGCAACGCGATGGAAATAAAAATAAAAATCTGCCCGCGCATCGGCGAATGATGAAGACGTAAACAGTTCGATAAAAGTCTGTTTTTCTCTCGCCCCATAGTGCGACGACTTGAGCACAACAACTAGGCTAGAAAAAAAATTGAGAAAGCAATCTGGTCTGGCGTTTGTGTTGTTGAATTATGTTCTCTCACCATCGGTTTGTTTTGCTAAGCGAGTTCGGGTTGTGTTCAACATGAAAGGATTATAGTTTGGGACGGTTTGGATCATTCTGCGG
The DNA here is from genome assembly GCF_016801865.2 of Culex pipiens pallens. Taxonomy (NCBI): domain Eukaryota; kingdom Metazoa; phylum Arthropoda; class Insecta; order Diptera; family Culicidae; genus Culex; species Culex pipiens. The sequence continues at coordinate 205,225,826 of NC_068938.1, forward strand.
GGGTGACCCTGACCCAGATTATTTTTCGGAAAATACCTTAAATTTATTGCATTTCACCAGTTTTGTCCTAATTGTTTGGTACCATATTTTAATAAAGCCCTTTCTGTATCACTGAAGGAGTTGTTTAAATTTTATGTCCATTGATTTGTAAAATTCGGACCATCTAATGATCTAATCCTTTAAAGGTTTAGACTAAAAACTATGGCACCAACATTTCAATACAAAAGTGTTGAAAAATGCATTAAACTGCATTTTTTTCAATTTCACCAAAACATCAGGTGACAAAAACAATAGAAAAAAAGAAAAGAAATTGAAAGTTGTACAAACGAATAAAAACAACTCAGAATTCAGCTTATAGCGTTTGTGTTGCATTTTTAATCAAATATGGTCTTTTAAAGCTTTTTACAAGTTGTGAACCATGAATAAATTTAATGCTATTTTGCCATTTCTTCACAGTAGCATAATTGCAGTAATGTATGAAGCATTTGTCTGCCTGTGTGGATCAATCGGACCGCGCACTGGACTCACAATCCAGAGGTTGCCGGTTCGAATCCCGGGGCGGACGCAAAAAATTCTAAGTGTAAATATAGGTATTCGGTGCCCTCTCCCCGTGCCCATACCTTCACACTTAGGAGACCCGGGAGGCGGAGTCTTGTCGCAAAAAGAACGATACACGCCTGTGGATCCGTTGACGAAACCGCAAGGTTTAAGAGGGCCACATTATAAGGTGTTACGTCGATTCCGTATGAAGCATTTTCTGTTACTTTTTGTTTAAATTGTTTTGAAAATATAACTGAAGTATTCAATTGAATAATTCGATTTTTTTTGCTTTTAATTTAAGTTTTCCTTTCGCTTACCAAAAAAGTTTAAAATTATTCTTGAAATTGATTTGCACAGTTCTTAATTTTAAAATAGAAGTGTTTTTGTTACTATTGTCTTCATATTTTTAATAATAGTTTTGAATTTTAAAATTAATTTGCTTTTTTTCCTTTCACTAATTACTATTTTTTTAAAATCAATTCATCAAAATGTTTAAGCCTTGAAGGTTTTTATTTTTTGAAATATATATAATTGAATCTAAATCAAAGCACTTTTTGAAATATTGGTTGTTATTCTCAAATATTTGTATAGAAGATGAGAAAATTTTACAAAAGTTTCATTTTTCGGCATCAAATGTCGAGTATTGTGGGGAATTGTTCCCCGATATAATCGATTGAAAAATGAGGACCGTGAATAATAACAGAAATTAACATTATTTTTATTTTATTTCTAGAACGGACGTTTTTTGAAAAATTGCAAAAAAATACTTGCAAATGAACTTGTCTTATGTCTTATACCTTTAAAAAATAAAGCTTGCCCTATTTTGAAAAATTCTTGCACGTGAATTTGTTTTAAAAATTCATGATTGTTTTTTCTACGCCTATTGAAATTTTGTTTGTCTACTCGACTTGTACAAAAATTTAAAAGAAAAAATAGTAATACATGAAACTCTGGAAGATATTTTTTTATTTTGACAGTTTTCTTTTTAAATTTATCAAAATTTCAAAAAGATTCCAACATTAAAAAAATGGATGATATATATGAAAATATTTTTTCTTTTTATTAAATTGGTAGAGAAAAATCCTGTAAACAAAAATATTATAGAGCAAATCCAGCTCAAATAAGGTTTTTTTTCTGGTACTTTTGTACCCGACCCACTCCGATTTTAATGTAACTTTGTAGACATGTGGTCTTAGGCCTAGTTTAGCCATTTGTACTCGAAAGTAACATTTGAGAAGAATGTAAGTTATTTAAATATTTTTGTATTTTGTAATTTAACAATTACTGTATATCGAAGTTGTTGCATCGTATCAAAAAGTGGTCAATGACAAACTTGTAGGAAATTGGACGGGCTTTCTGAAAAAAATACACTGAAAGAAAGATACACGACATTTCTATGAGATTCAGAAATTTTCAGGTTGTGCAAAAAATCTTTGAGCGAGTTTTGAATTTTTGAATCAATACTATTTTTTTCAAAAAATCGAAATATTGGTTGCAAAAATTTTTCAACTTCATTTTTCGATGCAAAATCAAATTTGCAATCAAAAAGCACTTTAGTGAAATTTTGATAACACCGTTTTCAAGTTAAATCCATTTTTAGGTGACTTTTTTGAAAATAGTCGCAGTTTTTCATTCTTTAAATTAGTGCACATGTTTGCCCACTTTTGAAAAAAATATTTTTGTAAAGCTGAGAAAATTCTCTATATTTTGCTTTTTTTATCTTTGTTGATACGACCGTTAGTTGCTGAGATATTGCCATGCAAAGTTAAAAACAGGAAAATTGATGTTTTCTAAGTCTCACTTAAACAACCCACCGTTTTCTAATGTCGATATCTCAGCAACTAATGGTCCGATTTTCAATGTTAAAATTTGAAACATTCGTGAAATTTCCCGATCTATACAAAAATAATATTTTAATTTTAGTTGGAATCAAGACTAACATCTCAATAGGACGAAATATTGAATGTTTGACCCTTTTACGAATTTTCTCAGCTTTTCAAAAATATTGATTTCAAAAGTGGGCAAACATAATTATAAAAACTGAATAACTGCGACTATTTTTAAAAAAGTTACCTAAAAATGGCTACAATTTGAAAACGGTGCACTTGATCAAAATTTCACTCAAGTATTTTTTGATTGAAAATTTGATTTAACATCGAAAAATGAAGTTGAAAAATGTTTGCGACCAATATTTCGATTTTTTTTTAAAACCAGTATTGATTCAAAAAATCATAACTCGGTCAAAGATTTTTTGTACATTCTGGAAATTTCTGAAAAATTTTCATTTGATGTCCCCTAAAACATATCAAAAAATGAAAAAATATTTTTTTTTGCAAACTAAGTAAAAAAAAATAAAATGTGATTTTTTTACCCTGTATTAGTTTTTTCAGTGTAGTCCATATCCATATCCATACCTACAACTTTGCCGAAGACACCAAATCGTTCAAAAATTCCTTCAAAAGATACAGATATTTGAATTTTCATACATCATTTTTGTATGGAAAGCTGCCAAATTTGCATGGAAAATTGTATGATCAAACTAATGATGCAAAATGACTTCTTTAGGCATACCGAATTTAGCAAAAATGTTTCGGAATAAAAAATACAAAAAATAAACTTAAAAAAATACCGATTTCGTAGAGAATTGCTCTGCTTTATTTTGCTTGGAATGGCACAATTCACTAGAGATAGTATGCCTATAAATTGAAGTGTTTTTTTTTCCTTGTAAAATATCAAATATGGCATTTGAATTTTAGTATAACACATTAAATTTTCATTCCATCCATCAACTTTCCTAAAGTTGTTAATGAAAGCAAGCAAGCATTATTTTAGGCATTCCTATAAAATTGCAGCTTGGTTGACAATAATAATATCAAATCATAAAGTTCGTTCAACTTACCCCGAAGATGGTGTTCTGCAGCCCGAACGGGATCGGCGTCAGTCTCGCGAACAGTACTATTTTAAAAGCCCGGGGACCCGAAATCACCCGCAGGATGGCACGGCCAGTCTCATTTTTAATTAACCTAAAAAAGGGGAAAAGAAAGACAAAAGGGAGTTAACAACAGGATACACGTTTAAATGGGCTCTGTTAGTTTATCATCAAGTCTTAGTTAGTCTCGTCCGGGCTCGTCTCTCCCAACGCGCGGCGGGCGGTTTGACCTTTTCGTCTTGCGTAACAATCCGGCTCGTTGTTTGGGATGAGATGCACTTTGGCTTATCTCCAGAGCAAACGCTGCTGCCAGACACGACGGTGGATATACAGACAGGAATCGTAACGGGGCGCCAGTTATTTGAGCTCTTGTTCTGGTAATGGGATGAGAATGCACTTCTTCGAAGGTGGAATGGGGGAAATTCCAGATTTGGACTTGGGAGTTCCCACAGGAAGTTTGAACTCGTTGGTGGTTAATCTGGCTGTTTTGATTAATTTTTCATGAAACAACTTTGCCAAGTTGACATATCAAAGCATAAACCACGATCGATTTTAAATCACTCAAAAAAAACAACAACTCCGAGCAACCTCATGTCGTGTGGCATGCAAAGCTGGCCAAGTTCAAGGCCCCTAACAATCAATCCATTACGGTCGTCGTCGTCGTCGTCGGTTATCGCGCCATTTCAATCATTGCGGAGTGCGCGAGACGAATGCATGTAGGTATAATACAAACGTCTCTCTCTACACCTGCCCAACAACACCTTCGTGTGACAGCCGACTTCCGAATCGTTGTACTTTTTACATTTATTCCTTTATTTAGCCGTACGGAGTGAAGAAAACAGAAGTAGTGGCAAAAGCACGCGAAAATTTCCACTATTTACGAGCTCGAGTCGAAGCAATTTGCCCGAAAATTCAAAACCGAAGCGATATCAAATTTCACGTTATAGTAGGGGAATGTTTCGATTGTTACGACGTTTGAACAATTTCTCAACAAACAGATTCCAACATTGGCAGACTACCCTAATAACCTAGAGACTGGAACAGAGCAAATCGTAGATTCACGCTGAGAAACCCTACATGCTGAATCGATTTTCAACGTTGTTCCTGAAGGTGAACCTCTAACAGTTCCCGTGGAAAAGACTCCCGCAATAATGTGTTTTACGGCAGTCGTGCCTCATTGCATCATTCGGGGCAGCAAAAATCGTGGAGAACGAACTGTCAATCAAGTTCAAAATCGATAGCTTTGAGGTATGAAAATACAATAAAAAAACCTATTGCAAAACCATTTTAAAGTTGTGGAGCAGTTCTCTACGGAATCGGTCTTTTTTCTGTAATTTTAATTTTTGTATTTTTTAATCCGGCTGAAATTTTTCTGGTGCCTTCGGTATGCCCAAAGAAGCCATTTTGCTTCATTAATTTGTCCATATAATTTTCCATACAAATTTGGCAGCTGTCCATACAACAACTATGTATGAAAATTAAAAAATCTGTATCTTTTGAAGGAATTTTTTGATCGATTTGGTGACTTCGGCAAAGTTGTAGGTATGGATATGGACTACACTGAAAAAAATGATACACGGTAAAAAAATTTTGGTGATTTTTTATTTAACTGTTTGTCACTAAAACTTGATTTGCAAAAAAAAAAACTATTTTAATTTTTTTTAATTTTTTATATGTTTTAGAGGACATAAAATACCAACTTTTCAGAAATTTCCAGAATGGGCAAAAAATCTTTGACCGAGTTATGATTTTTTGAATCAATACAGATTTTTTCAAAAAAAAATTTTTTTTTTTCGCAAAAATTTTTCAACTTCATTTTGCGATGTAAAATCGAATTTGCAATCAAAAAGTAATTTTTGATAAAGTGCTCCGTTTTCAAGTTATAACCATTTTTAGGTAACTTTTTTGAAAATAGTCGCAGTTTTTCATTTTTTTTAAATTAGTGCCCATGTTTGCCCACCTTTGAAAACAAATTTTTTGAAAAGCTGAGAAAATTCTCTATATTTTGCTTTTTTGAACTTTGTTGATACGACCCATAGTTGCTGAGATATTGCCATGCAAAGGTTAAAAAACAGGAAAATTGATGTTTTCTAAGTCTCACCAAACAACCCACCATTTTCTAATGTCGATATCTCAGCAACTATAGGTCCGATTTACAATGTTAAACATGAAACATTCGTAAAATTTTCCGATCTTTTCGAAAAAAAATATATTTTTATATTTTTTAAATTTTAAATCAAGACTAACATTTTGAACGGGCCAAACATTCAATATTACGCTCATTTGGAATGTTAGTCTTGATTTTAATTTTTTTTAAATATTTTTTTCGAAGAGATCAGAAAATTTCACGAATGTTTCATATTTTAACATTGAAAATCGGGCTATTAATTGCTGAGATATCGACATTAGAAAATGGTGGGTTGTTTGGGTGAGACTTAGAAAACATCAATTTTCCTGTTTTTTTACCTTTGCATGGCAATATCTCAGCAACTATAGGTCGTATCAATAAAGTTCAATAAAGCAAAATATGGAGAATTTTCTCAGCTTTTCAAAAATATTGTTTTCAAAGGTGAGCAAACATGGGCACTAATTTAAAAAAAATGAAAAACTGCGACTATTTTCAAAAAAGTTACCTAAAAATGGTTATAACTTGAAAACGGTGCACTTTATCAAAAATTCACTGAAGTACTTTTTGATTGCAAATTCGATTTTTGCAGTTGCAAAAAGAGGATTTTTTCAGCACGAGTCGTACATTTATCCAACGAGGTTCACCGAGTTGGATAAATACGAAGAGTGCTGAAAAAATCAAGTTTTGCAACGAGTTCCATACAACATTTTTTGCATTTCCGAAAAACACTAGAACTTTTCAGCATTTATTTTGAAAAAAGTTGCTATTCGGTTCTGTTATTTTTGGTACAGAAAAGTAGGCTATTTCGTCGTTCAAGAATGACAGGAAAAGTAAGCAGTTTTACGACGGAATTGCAAAAATAGTGTTTTTTTGCAAATCAAGTTTTAGTGACAAAAAGTTAAATTAAAAATCACCAAATTTTTTTTACCATGTATCATTTATTTCAGTGTAGTCCATATCCATACCTACAACTTTGCCGAAGACACCAAATCGATCAAAAAATTCCTTCAAAAGATACAGATTTTTGAATTTTCACTTATCATTTTTGTATGGACAGCTGCCAAATTTATATGGAAAATTAAATGGACAAACTAATGATGCAAAATGGCTTCTTTGGGCATACCGAAGGCACCAAAAAAGTTTTAGCCGGATAAAAAAATACAAAAAAAAATCGAATGAAATCTGAATTTATTCAATTGAATCTGAACCTTCAAAACAAGTATTATCCTGTTTCAGTTATTTTATTTGACTAACTAGCAGGGAAATCCTAAATGAGCCAATCATAATCAGGCCTTTGTACTGCTTATCATAATCAGGCCAGTACAAATTAAGTAAGATATTGGAAAACGGCTATTATCCATTTTTGACATAATCGAGATTTTTGCTCGAAGCGATAGAAGATATTCCGATTTTCTCGGAATATTTGATTTAGCATAAAAGCCAAATCTTCAATTATGGACAAAACACTTGTATAGAATGTAGAACTCTATTCTTTAGGAAGTCCTTCATACGTCACACACTGACGCTGATGACGATGGACTTCTTCAAGGTTTACACGAGCTGATAGGGTAAACATACCCATTTTAAGCCCAATAAGCGGTCGTTTTCGAATGATGCTGGATAATCTGGAGTGTTCCTTGAAATTTACTAACCAAGTACCAAGTACACCAACGAGTAGAGCAACTTTTTATGAACATTTCTGTTTATTTTCACTTTTATTAAAAGTTATGCTATTCCTTTTACAAGCATTTGAAAAAAATATTTCCCAAATGCATTCTAATCAGTCGAGAATGCATTGGGCCACGCCCATTTTTCTATTTTCAGCTTAGTTCTTTTTTCTTCCAGCGCTCTTTTGGGTCTGCTTAGTGCTGCCAAAATTGATGAAATTTTAAGCAAACACTCACGAAGTAGCATTTATAGAGAACGTTTCCTGGCATCACTGGCTGACTCCAACATGCGCTGCTGGTGGTGTTGGTGGCCACCCTTTGTTCTTTATTTGCCTTCGCTTCTCGCTCGGTTTTCTTCAGCCTTCGATTGGAATGGGTCGTCAAAAATCAAATGTCAAAAGACTTGGAGCGTTTGTTTTTTTGATGAAGCTTGCTAACTATTTACAGGTTTCGGGATTGTTTTTCAAGTGAGTGACAAAAGTGCATTAAATTTTTGGCCAGTAAATGACATAAATTTGCTGTTGCTGGCAAGTTTATAGCATAAATAGTATTTTTGGAGCTTTAATTGAGCATCAAACTCTCCATATGACGAAGCTAGGTGTTTGATTAGAAAGGGTATATTTCCCCTACTTCCCGTTCATACTCGTGAAGGTCTTCTGTTCCTTCATCTCCTCATTCTTTCGAGCATGACTATCGATTACGTCTTTTGACTCGTTTTTCCCACCTTTTCCCCCTGCGTTCATAGGTGAGGTCAGTTACATGATTTATTTCCTTCCACACATTAGCTCACAACTTTCTCCCGGTTCCGAATAGTCGTCGTCGTCGTCGTCGTCGCCGGACTTGTGACGCACATCTCCGACTCGTATATCTGCCCAAAACAGGTTTTCGAGATAGTCTCCTCCATATGGCATGGCATATTCCACATGCAATGAATCCCCCCAGAGCCGAATAAAGTCGCTGTCCACATGTGCTCCCAAGTCCCCCCACGAGTATGGTGTGATGCAAGTTAGTCGCGAGTTGATGAAGCTTGATCAAACGACAGTTAACCTCGTTCTAGTGACTGTTGGCTGAGAACAGCTGTCTCTGCTCCAGTCTGTGATGATTTCACACTTGTTCAGTGGTTCAAGCTGAGTGCAGGTCATTCAAATTGACTCCAAGCCACTCAATTTGATTGTTTCGGTGATTTTCGTTTTTGACAATTCCAGATTTGAAATTCTCCTTCATTGGGAAATTTCAAGAATAATTCAAAGCGAAATGCTTGATAACAAAAACAAACCGAGACAGTCAATCAGAACCTCAAGCGTAATTCCGACCACGTACGTTCCAAGAAACGATTCGCAATTACTCCAACAAAAAAACATCCACTGAATCTGTGTACATAATAACAGAGGTGCATTTACATCACCAACCACTTCGTGTGTGAATGAAAACGTGTTCGCAGACTCCTGTTGCTCACAGCTATCAGCTTTAGAGTACAGAAGCGTTGGTTGGTTGTCTCAGCGATTAAACGCAATGAACTTGATCATCCGTTTCACGGTCAGTTCCGGTAGCCAGCGAGCCAGTCAGTCACTGCTTCAGGTTTGATTATGAGGTTGTTTTTGTTTCATTAGCGAGATACGATCGATTTCTCAGGTGTCAAATGGCCTGTCAAGATTCTGATCTTGGAGTTTGTTGCTGTGGAAGTGGTACGAGCTAGAAGATTTAATTTCATTACATCGACGTTTGACACAGTTCAATGAGCGTTGGTTGAGGTTTTTTTTATTCTTTGTTTGAAAACATTAACTGAACTTTGGTTTTAATCGAAAAAGTCCATGTCATATTGTATTCAAAATAAGTAAAACTAAAACCAAAAACGTTACTTAATCGTTGGATGGGACCATCCATAAACCACGTGGACACTTTTTTGCGAATCTTCCCCCCCCCTCCCCCCTCGTGGACAATTGTCCATACAAAAAAAAACTTTTTTGTATGGATCGTGGACAATCGCCATATCCCCCCCCCCCCCCCCCCCTAAAGTGTCCACGTGGTTTATGGATGGTCCCATAGGTCTTTTGATTACGCATCCAACGATAGGTCGCATGATTGATCCGGACATCGTTTCCATCGAAATATCTGAGATCCGTCTCCAAAAGAGTGTATAAACAACACTTAAGTGCTCATAACTTTTGATAGGGTTATCAGATCTTCGATGTTTTGGGCTCATTTGAAAGGTCTTTCAATTATCTAACTAACGACGTGTCACATGGTGGACCTTGACATCATTTTCATCGAAATATCTGAGAACCGGCCTCCGAAAAGTGTTTAAATAACACTTAAGACCTAATAACTTTTGATAGGGTTGTCAAATCTCCGATGTTTTAGAGTCTTTCAAATACCTTTCTAATAATATATAGCATGACGGGATTTTTTTTACACAAACCACCTTTTTTACAATCTTCCGGACTTTTGTCAAAACCGTTTTTTTAGCATAACTTTTGAAGTACTTTACAAAATTTCATAATATTAACTAGGGTCTTGTGGGACCCCAAGACGGATCGAATGAGACCAAAACGGCCCAAATCGGTTCAGCAAATTCGGAGATAATCGGGTGCATATTTTTCGGTGCACGGACTCACATCCAGACACACGCACAGACATTTGTTCAGAATTTGATTCTGAGTCGATAGGTATACGTGAAGGTGGGTCTACGAGGTCAAATAAAGAAGTTCATTTTTCGAATGATTTTAAAATTATTTTCGAGCACCATATCCAGGGTAGTAACTTAAATCCCATTTTCGAATTGCCGACATTTTACCGATTTTCCGGATTTGAGCAATTCTCTACCCAAACCGGAAATGGATTTTATTTGTATTTTTTCTTTGACTCAAACTTTGTGGGGGCCTTCCCTAATGACCAATAAAGTCATTTTGTGTCATTGGTTCACCCATACAAGTCTCCATACAATTTTGGCAGCTGTCCATACATAAATACGTAAATATTCGAAAATCAGTAACTTTTGAAGTAATTTTTTGATCAATTTGGTGTCTTCGACAAAGTTGAAGGTTTTGATAAGGACTGTTCAGAAAAAAACAGGCACACGAAAAAAACAATCTTGCTGATCATTCCTATTTACTTTTTTTTACAAAAACTTAATTTCCCATAATTGGCATTTTTGTATTTTGGAGTTTTTTTGATTATCATAGGGGACTAAAACCCGTATCATTTGAGCCATAAGGAAGTATAGTAAAAAATTGTGTAATCAAACTGTAAAGTACTTTTCGATTTCAAATTTAAATTAAGATAAAAAAATGAGGTAAACAAAATAAATAAACAATAAATTAATTCCAAAAATACACTATTTTTTCAAAACATCATAACTCGGCGGCAAAATTGTTGACCATACTTCTCACAAATTGCTCAATTTTTTTATGCATTTTGACAGTTATGCTATTATCGAAAAATATACAAATTAATAATGAATTTATGAAAATATGTTTTCCCTAAACTTTTACGTTTTATATCGATTTGTGGTATTTTACTTTAGTTTCAGTTTCAAATTTAAATTTTAGGCATTTTTTGCCCCCTGATTTATTGTGAAAATATGAAGGGGGAGGGGGGCAAAACCATCAAAAAAATTAGCAATTGGATGGAAAATTGTTAAAAAATAATCATATTTAAAATTTTATTTATTTTTATTTTTTCTACCATCAAACGTTTTAACATGGAGAAATAATTACCTAATAATTTTGGCTATTTTTTTATTTCCCTTTTAATTATGTAGATTTGTATATTTAATAATAAAAATCAATGTTTTTGTCAGTATTTTAATATTTTCATTGAATTTTCATATTTTTAAAAGAATTGAATAAAGCAGGTATAAGACTATGACAAACAAACCCGCACTTTTTCGTGTTTGTAAGTTTGCCAAACTCACAAACTTGTTTGCGGCAAACTCGAAAACAATTCAAAATGATTGCAGGCTGACGTTTCTGCAAACAAAGCAGGCATACTTCCAAACTGTCAAAAAGTGCGATTTTGTATGACATAGTCTAATACCTACCTGCTTAAGAATTCAAATTGTGTGCAAATTAAAAAAGGCACAAATTTTTGAAAAAAGTATAAAAGTTTTTAATTGTTTCGTATATATTTTGAAAAACGATTGGATTAGGTATATTTGATAATTTAATTTTTCTGATAATGAAAATCAACCTAAATTGGTTTTACCCGTACCAATAAAAAAAATTACAGGAGTTAAACAACGAAAATCGATTAAGTGTGAATTTTAAGCGGTTTGAAATTTTGATAATGAAATATTATATTTACAAAGACAGAAATGATGTTCAGCAATAAAGTGAAACCTTGACCTTTCTATAGAAAGAAAGGCAAACAATTGGAATTCAAATGTTTGCAGAAAAATTTAGTTTAACATTTATAAATTATTATAATAATACACAAAAAAAATGCTCCAGTTGAACGATTCCAAATATTTTCAAATAGTTTAGCAATGTGACAAAAGGAAACAGAATGATATTTTCAGGCTGGTCATAATAATCAAGATTCAGTTTCAAATTTTGTTTTCAACAGCGATAAATTTTTAAGTTTTTTTTTATGTTTTTGAAGAATCGAAAACTTCAAATTTCTAATTTGAAATTTCTCATTTATGATTTTTTGATTGATTTTCTTTGTAAAGAATTGAAAGTTAGGTGTTACACTTAACAAATTACAGGGTAATCAAACAAAGCAAAATTCTCCATTCGACGACCTCAAGAATCGAAACTGCGCTACTAAATTTCAACTCATTTGTAATCCAACCGTGATTCCACTGTAATTCCCACTGCTTATCTCCCCTGATGACGACGGCGTTGGAGCCAGTCGATTGGCCGTTTGCCAATTCAAAATGCAATTTAGAATTATCTGATTGAAAACATGCTGCTGCTGCTGCTACTGATGGCGATTCGTTGAAGTTGTGACTAATTTCCGCAGCCCATTTCCGTCAGTAAACAGTATTTATCAGGAATTGAGTTTTGTATTCCACTGCGGTATCGCATCGTGACTTCGATTTCGTCGTTGAAGTTCGAGTGCAAAAATCGGTAATAAACTCATTTCGAAAGCCGTTGCCTGACTGCCACATGCAATTATAGGAACGTGTCAATTTGCGTGGGAGATGGGGTGGCTGCTTTCGGTTGAATTTTCCAGCCGATTCGACTCCAAAACCGCACGCCAGGAATAACCCTAGTAGCGAGCTGCTGTGCGCCAATAAACGGTCAGTTTTAGTGGCCACCGAAAATCGTTGGCAAGTGGCCAGTACCGAACGCCGCCGCACACTCTGTCCCGCGAGGTGGAAATAAACCACGCGCAAATGCTGTCCGGGTGGAAGTTTTCGTTTAATACACATCAACCAGCAGTCATGTCGAGTGTTGAATTTTGGGGTTTTAATTTACTTTCCGCTCCAGATACGACATCGAACACGAATTTGGGTGAGATTGAGTGGAACTGATATAAATTGATTCGGTTCCAGTAAATTTCTCTAACGAAATCGTTACTAAAATTCGAATTAAAATCGAAATCTGAAATTGAAAAAAAAAAGAAACAAAACTACTCAAATATAGAATGAGAAAATATGTTCAACACGGTCAAGTCTGCCAATAAATGTCACTGAATTTCCCAGAAGCTCAATTATTCTAGACGTGAAAGAATGACGCCAACTGGAAACATGCAGTCACGTGTGTGCACCACCAGTAGGTTGCGCAAAACCGTAGCGTGCAAATAGTAATTAAACATTGTGTAAAAAGTATAAACCATCGTACTAATCCGTACACTCCACACAAGCGCTACTACCAGTGCGGTTTTGTGCACTCTTGAAATTGCTTTCTCTGCGAATTATGGTCAGAACGAGTCGTGCTTATTGAATGATTGAGGATCGCTTTCAAGTAATAGCTCAGGTTTTATTAAGGTCTTTGAAGCAATTGAAACTGAGGATGGCAAATCTGCTGTTATTTGAAAACCGATCATATTTTTTTTTAATTGTGAAGGATTAAAAAAAAGATAACAAAGATGCTTCTCAACTGTTAACTTTATCTGACATTGTATAATAACCGAAATAAAATATCAGTTTAAAACTAGTTGCTAAGTATTTTAAATGTTTTAGCAATAAATTTAAGGATTTTTGTTTATTTCAACTCAGTGTTCTCAGCCAGCTGAACCTCGAGGGCCATTTTGACGATTTGCCGCAGTATAGCGGGCCGTTTATGAATCACAAATAAACAATAGGTACTAGTTTGAAAGTTGAATTTTGATAAACTTCCTTTCCGCACAACTTTTTTCCTTCTGATAAACCCCTTTCTAGTAAAGTTTTATGCACAAAAATCTACTCGATACATTAATCACTTTACATTTTCTCAATGAATTTTTATATAATTTGAATGAATTACAAAACTATAATTTTCAGATTATGTGTTCAAGCAAAAAATAATAATAAGTGTGTTTATAATAACATCAGTGTAATTTATTCATTGCCTAAAATAAAAATTATGTTGTATTTCGTTAAATGAGTGTTTTATTGTAAAGCAACATTGAATATTTTTCCAAACAATTACGACTTGGCTGGAAGAAATTCAATATAGACATTTTTTAGTTTTATCTTTGTTATGGAGCAGTTCTCTACGAAATCGATCATTTGCGACTATTTTCAAAAAAGTTACCTAAAAAAGGCTATAACTTGAAAACGGTACACTTTATCAAAATTTCACTTAAGTACTTTGATTTCAAATATGATTTTGCATTGAAAAATGAAGTCGAACATTTTTTGCGACCAATATTTCAGTTTTTTTTTAATCTGTGTAGATTCAAAAATTCATAACTCGTTCAACGATTTTTTGCACAACCTGGAAATTTCTTAAAAGTTGGCATTTATGTCCCCTAAAACATATCAAATAATAAAAAATAGTATTTTCTTTTGCAAATCAAGTTTGAGTAACAAAAAGTTGAATAAAAAATCACCATATTTTTAACATTGTATAATTTTTTTCAGTGTAATCCTACAACTTTGCCGATGACACCAAATCGATCCAAAAAATCCTTCAAAAGATACAGATTTTTGAATTTTCATATATAATTTTTGTATTAACAGCTAAATTTGTATGGAAAATTATATGGACAAACTAATGATGCAAAATGGCATCTTTGGGCATACCAAAGGCACCAAAAAGTTTCAGCCTGACAAATACAAAAAACTCGAATGATCGAAATTTGAATTTTCTGATCAATTTGGTGTCTTCGGCAAAGTTGTAGGTATTGTTGAGGACTTTTGAGAAAAAAAGGCACACGGAAAAAAAATTGCAGATTTTTTTACAAACATTTTTTTAACTAAAACTCAATTTCCCAAAATACCTATTTTTTGATTTTTGAGATTTTTTGATATGTTTTAGGGGACAAAAATCCGCAACTTTTGAGCCATAGAGAAACATGGTCAAAACATCTGCCGCCGAATTTTTGAAAAAATAGTGATTTTTGGAAAAAATCGAAGTTTCATGCAAAAACAAGTTTGACATTATTTTTTAATGCAAAATTTAATTTGCAATCAAAAAGTACTTTACAGATTTTTTGATAAAGGGCTCCGTTTTCAAGATATAGCCACCGAAAGTTTGATTTTAGCGAAATATTTGCAGTTTTTCAATTTTTAAAAATAGTGGTAATTTCTAAAAATATTTTTTTGAAAAGTTTAGAAAATTTGCTATTAAATTATCTAAGAGACATTAAAGATTGGACCTCGGGTTGCTGAGATAGAGCCGCTTTAAGAAAAAGAAACACGAAAATTGAAGTTTTCTTAATCTCACCAAAATAACCCACAATTTTCTAATGACGATATCTCAGCAACTAATGGTCCGATTATCAATGTTAAAACATGAAACATTCGTGAAATTTTCCGATCTCTTCGAAAAAAATATTTTGAAAATGTTTAAAACAAGACAAACATTTAAAAAGGGCCGAACATTGAATATTAAGCCCATTTAAAATGCTAGTCTTGATTTAAAAAAATTCAAAATATTTTTTTTCGAAAGGATCGGAAAATTTTACGAATTTTTCATGTATTAAAATTGAAAATCGGACCATTATTTGCAAAGATATGGTCTTTAGAAAATGGTGGGTTGTTTTGGTGAGATTAAGAAAACTTCAATTTTCGTGTTTCTTTTTCTTAAAGCGGCTCTATCTCAGCAACCCGAGCAACGGAGCCCTTTATCAAAAAATCTGTAAAGTACTTTTCGATTGCAAATTCAATTTTGCATTAAAAAATAATGTCAAGCTTGTTTTTGCATGAAACTTAATTTTTTTCCAAAAATCACTATTTTTCAAAAAATTATAACTCGGCGGCAGATGTTTTGACCATGTTTCTCTATGACTCAAAAGTTGCGGATTTTTGTTGTTTGTCTAAAATCAAAAAATAGGTATTTTGGGAAATTGAGTTTTAGTGAAAAAAAAAGTTGATAAAAAAAATCTGCAATTTTTTTTCCGTGTACCTATTTTTTCTCAAAAGTCCTCAACAATACCTACAACTTTGCCGAAGACACCAAATTGATCAGAAAACTCACTCAAAAGTTACAGCTGTTTGAATATTTACATACCATATTTGTATGGACAGCAGCCAAAATTGTATGGAGACTTGTATGGATGAACCAATCACACAAAATAGTTTATTTGGTCATAGGGAAGGCCCCCACAAAATTTGAGCTAAATAAAAAAAAACAAATAAAATCCATTTCCGGTTTTGGTAGAGAATTGCTCAAATGCGACAACTGGCCAAAGGGATTTCAGGCCAGAATGCGTTTGACGCACGTACAAGTTAGACTACCGTAATCATTTGTAATTAAAACTCGGGACTCCAGCAACCAACTTCAACCAAACAGCGGGACAATACACATAATAGTCAGCCAAACAAAATGTGTTTGTTATTGTTTGCTTTCGGTTTTCTCGGAACGTCGAAATGGCGGGTGCGACAAGATAGCACGACGACGTCGATAGATAAAAAATTTCGACGGTTTTGTTCGAACGCGATTCAGTTCAATAGTTACGGAGCGTCGGATCGAGGCGCTCTTTGTTGCGTTGGGTTCGTATAAGGCCAAGGAAGGTTATTACGCCAAAAAGTGTCAACCACTCTGGAACCGATTCCGGAAAATCTGCAGATTGTAAGGGAAAAGTTACGTAAAATCAAAATTTGATCACAGGAGGCTGAATAAGCAAACAAGATAAAAACTTCAAGAAACGAAAAAAGACAAGACGAAGTTTGCAAAAAAATTGTTTACACCTAAGCCTTTTACACGCAGTTGGATTACTACTTTTTTGTTGTTGTGTAGAATGTTGCCAAAATCTAAGTGTTTTTTTTTTTGTAAGAGTGCATCGCAATTACATGCAATTACATCGTGATTTTGAACGCACTAATTCTCCGAAAAAAGTTTTCAGAAAATCCATTTGGCTCAGTCTAGATACATTGCAAAATTTAAAATTGAGAATTTATCCATTAAAAATGTGTTTTTTTAAAGGTTATGGCAAATTCAAATGCAGCACAACAACAACAAAATTTACAATTAATTTATTCACAACTTTTCACCAACTTTTTTTTGCAGATTTAATGAGTTGGTAAAATGTTGCAGTCCAACCCTTTGTTCAACAACACCGGACTCCAAAGTGTTTGACGATTGTATTTGTGGGCTGACACTCGAATGCTTAAGCATACCTACATATGTATGAGGCCAATTCGACAAACGACTTTGGACCGTTCACGTAATTACCGTTGAACATGGCATCCGAGCGCAGTCTTTTTTTTTGTGGAACCTCTCGTGGCCAAGTGGCGCGGAGAAGGTCTGCCGCCGCCGTATGTGTCTGGAACGTCTTTGCCGGCGGCGAGTTGCCGCCGTCACGACGAAGACGCCGGGACACGGTATGCGGATATTGTTATGCATTCAGCGGAACGTGGAGGAAAATTTTTTGAGTTGGATATTGTTTCAGATTTTAATGTATTTTTTTCGTTTAATTTTTTATAAATGATTTATCTTCAAGTACATACAAACAAACACATTCAATGTGGCGAAATTTGCAGAGAAAGTAACATCGCACGGTTCGAGTCACATGGTGGTTACTGATGATCACCTATATGGCTGCTCTCTCTCTTTTGGCCACCAGCTCCGCACACAATTAAATTGTTTGCCTCTGGAAGTAACTGAACGACGACGTGTCAATTGTATCGTCGTTGGCATAAACATGAGACACTTATTGCCTGCCGTGGTGGATATAATATTTGCACGACACTTGTGCAAATACCTACTAGAAATAAAGTCCCAACACAAGCCCGGCTGAGTTGTCTGTTTGCGATTGTCGTTAGCACCCTCCCAAGTCGGCCCTATTAGGAAGGCAGCAGTTTTGAAAATTTGACAACGACAACGAAAAGCGGTAGCCTGAGCTGTCGAAGGCCAAAGTCATTCACCGATTTGAAGGTTGCGTCATCTGGCGGATTTTACATAATTTTATCGATAGTCAATATTCTTCAGATCTTTAGTTACAGATCTGAGATCCCTTGAAAGTTGAGTGATCTGAGTTTTATTTGTTATAATAAAATTAACTGATAAAATATCTACTCACTTGTGAATCGGCAACCGCGACTGCATGCTCTTGATCGTGTTGTGGGCGATCGCCACCCCCAGATTCGCCCCAATCACCACCGTCAGCAGACCCTTGATGAACCCGAACAGATAGCCACTGCTGATGATCAACACCAGGTAGCCCACCGTCACGGGGAAACTCACGATCGTGAACAGACACAGAAAGATGCCGAAAATGATCCACGAGTTCTGCGTCTCGATCCAGTACAGAATCGACTTGGCGTAGTCCCGGAAGGCGTAGATCACGAAGATCAGCACCGCTACGACGACCACCGGCAGCAGGTAGTTGAGGACGGGATTGCGCGCCACGAACCGTTGCAACCGCAGGAAGCAGTAGCTGTCGCGCATGTCTACGTCGCCGGTCTTGTCCGGCTTCGGCTTTTGCAGCTGCAGATGCGGATGGTGATGCTGCTGGTGGTACCGGTTATGCTCTAACACCAGATGGTGATGGTACGCGACCGAAGACGAGCCGGTTTTCGCGTAATGCTGCGGCAGATCCAGGTCACAGAAGAGGGCTGCTTTCGCTTTCGTCGGGGGTGACACGACCTCCTGGTGGTAGTCGTAGCCGTAATCGTCGTCGATCGACAACGTTGGTGGACTGATCCGGCCGGCGGCGGCACTCGAGAGTGTTGGCGGTGAAGGCGGTGGCAGTAGGAAGGTTGGCGACGAGGCTCGGAGAAACTTGTCTTTTGCGGTTTTTGCTGCTGTTCCATCATCTAGTTCGTACGAGGTGGTGCTTTTGGTGGTCCTACTATCCATGGCGCTCGACGTGGCCGCGTCTCACCAGCTCATCAACTGCAAAAACGGATTTTCACCTGATGAATTACAACTTTGTTTGCGAGCGCGCGCGACCAACTAGCCCAGTTGAGCGCTGAATACGAAAACAAAAAAGTGAGACCCCAACCAGAGGGAAACTACCAAGAGAGAGAGTGGCCCCATGCGGGATAGTCTTATGTACAGCAAGAGGTGAAGAAAGCAAAGGGTTTGTGCAGTTTTTTGTTTTTGTTGTGTTTTAGGTGTGGGGTTTTAGTGTAGAAAGAACAATTATAATTTTAACGGTCGCAGTCGAGCAGGGAGAGTAGTCGCTTGGCAAGGAAATTTCATCAGCATAAAAATACGCTTTACGATCTCCCCCGTCCCTACTAAGTGGGAGTGGACGGGAGGAGTGGGTGGTGTGCATGACAAAACAAACGGAAAAAAACAGTGTCACGAAACCAGTGATGCTCTAGTTACCGATGTTGTTTTGAATGAACATCTTTTCTATGCGAAATTGTCTAAGAATACCGAAATTGAAGGTCAAATGAGACATTTCTATCAATTTGTTTATATTCTGTTTCATCGTAATGTCACAAAATTGAACTCTGTTGAAGCTGAGCAACGCTCTACGAAATCGGCCGATTTCGACCATTTTTATTTTTTGTATTTTTTTATTTGACTTAAACTTTGTGGGGGCCTTCCCTATGACCAAATAAGCTATTTTGCGTCATTGGTTCATACATACAAGTCTCCATACAATTTTGGCTGCTGTCCATACAAAAATGGTATGTAAATATTCAAACAGCTGTAACTTTTGAGTGAATTTTCTGATCAATTTGGTCTCTTCGGCAAAGTTGTAGGTATTGTTGAGGACTTTTGAGAAAAAAATAGGTACACGGAAAAAAATTGCATATTTTTTAATCAACTTTTTTTCACTAAAACTCAATTTCCCAAAATACGTATTTTTTTATTTTCGAGATTTTTTTATATGTTTTAGGGGACAAAAATCCGCAACTTTTGAGCCATAGAGAAACATGCTCAAAAAATCTGCCGCCGAGTTATGAATTTTTGAAAAAATAGTGATTTTTGGAAAAAATCAAAGTTTCATGCAAAAACAAGTTTGAAATTATTTTTTAATGCAAAATTGAATTTGCAATCGAAAAGAACTTTACAGATTTTTTGATAAAGGGTTCCGTTTTCAAGATATAGCCACCGAAAGTTTGATTTTAGCGAAATATTTGCAGTTTTTCAATTTTTAAAAATTTCTAAAAATATTTTTTTTGAAAAGTTCAGAAAATTTGCTATAAAATTGTCTAAGAGACATTGAAGATGGGACCTCGGGTTGCTGAGATAGAGCCGCTTTAAGAAAAAGAGCAAACTCCCGTACACTGAAATTAAAAAAAAGTACCAAATCCCTAAATTCTAAGAATTTTGGCTCCTTTTCTAATTTAGTAGTTGGGTTTTTTTTGGATTACTTAATAAGGAAAGGAGGCAAAATTCCTAGAATTTAGGAATTCGTTTTTTTTTATTTCAGTGTAGTAAAACGAATGCGTTGAACTATTGCAATGTCCGTGAGGTTACGGGTTTCGCCTTGTAAGCGGAAGGTGATGGGTTCGATTCCTGTCTGGCTCGGCACAGTCAGATCCCTAAAAAAAGTAAATCTCTGCTCACTGGGAATACTGGCCGGTAGGGGGATGGATTCCAACAAGCGGCATGCTGGGTTTCCAATCCATAGGTCGTGGGTTCGATTCTCGTACCGGAATGATGAAGCTTTTTAAATTATTTTTAGTTTTATTTTATGTTTTAAGGAGAACATAATGAACAATTTAAGACCATTAAGTAAAATCTAACTTAAATTTTTATGAAAGTTGAAAAAAGTTGAAATTTGGAAGGTTGAAAAATTGGAAATTTTGGTAAATTTGGTAGGTTGATTATTATCTCTTTTTTTTTAGTAATCAGCAATTCCCCACGAAAACAGCATGATTCGAAAAAAATCGGTCGGGCACAAAATTTTTCTGGGGGTTCCTTGGCCGAAATAATTAGACCCGTATTTTTTTTGTTTGGCCATTAGGGTGACCTACGCCGTGTTAGGGTGGTGCGAAAAATGGCAATTTTTGTCATTTTTCGCAAAAAACACTTTTTTCAGAAAATCATATCTCCGCACCATTTCATCCGATTTTAGCTGTCCTAGACGCAAATGAAGGGTGATTAATTTGGCTATTTGGGAAAAATAATAAAAAGTTTCAAAAATCTAGCTAAACATTTGAAAAGGTCGTATGAAAACTTACAATGCTGTTTTGAAGGTCTCGGGACCAAAGGGCATATGTCTGAAAATATTTTTATCGGATTCCTCGGAAAATTTCACAAAACATATCAAAAAATGTTGAAGTTATGTTTTCAATACTCTGAGATACGATTTTTTGAAAATAAAAACTGGGCTTTTCGACGCGCAGAAATGGGAAAATGACGAAAACGGGAAAAAATCAACTTTTTCACTAAAACTGCGGTAA
Source organism: Culex pipiens pallens (assembly GCF_016801865.2). Classification (NCBI taxonomy): domain Eukaryota; kingdom Metazoa; phylum Arthropoda; class Insecta; order Diptera; family Culicidae; genus Culex; species Culex pipiens. The sequence continues at coordinate 205,246,987 of NC_068938.1, forward strand.
CTTGAACTTGGGTCTAATTAGATTAGATTAGATTAGACATTGCAGGGTTATTTTTTAGAGTGTAACAATGTTCTACAAAATGTAAAACATGTATTATTTGCGATTTATCAGAATTTTCGAAAAGTTTTTTTGTTTTTTTTTAACTTTCTGAGTGTCTTAGCAATTTTGTGATACTTTGAAAAACGATTATTTTCCGATTTCTTTTCAAATATAGGTGAAATATCTTGAATTATTCTTAAAAAAATAAGTGTTTTGTTTATGCAACAAGTTGCAAAAAGAATGAATGCTGAAACTACTTTAGATATTGCGATGAAAAGTAAGGCGTCATCCATAAAGTATGTCACGCTAAAATCGGCCAAAATTAATCTCCCCTCCCCCTCATGTCACACGTTGTCACGCTGGCTCTGACCCCCCCCCCCCTCGATAAGCACGTTACGTTTTGTGGGAACCCCCCCATCTTGTTTTTTGTGCACAGTTTTAGCATGATTTATAAAAAGTATTATTTTGAAATTCGGAGTTTGACCGGGAAAGTTTTTAATGTCGACAGAAACATCCATATTTTTTTTAATCTGATGGCTTAGGCATATTAAATCTATTATCAAATACTCTGTTTCTTAAAGCTTTGAACCGTGTTTGATTTATGAATAAAGTTTATCAAGTATTAAACTTATGTTGAATTTTCAGTACCGTAAAACGGGGTGACTTTGATAGCCGGGTTGACTTTGATAGGTTTGCGATTTTTCCGCAAAATTAAGAGTACAATTAAAATACGTAAGGAATGGTTTAGAAACATACTGACCGTGGTAGAGAAGTGTTCAAAGTACCTCAAGAAGAACTTTTCATAAAATTTTGACAAGTTTAAAAAGTTAGTTAGGCCGATGCAAATATTTAAAAAAGTTTTGTCCCTCGGCCCTGGCCGAGGTCAAGGGGGGGGGGGAGCAAAAAAATAAAAAAAATATAAATTTAAATAACAAGCCATAGTCTTCACATTTAAATGAAAAAAGTGTTTTAAAATGCATTTTACACTAGTTCAATTGTTTTACAATCATTAGTTTTCAAAAAATCTAAGATCTGACAAAAACAAAAATTGTATCGAAAAAAAAAAGATTTGGCATCGAAAATTTTCAAAAAATCTTAATAAACCCAAACATGCTAAAAATGATTTTAAACGCAGAAGAATGTATTTTAATTTGATTTCAGCTGGTTGCACTTGAATTTTCATTGAAATTTTGAAGTTTATTGTAAAAATATTTTTTTTGCCCCCTGATTTTTCGGGCCAATTTTGAAGGGGGGGGGGTGACAAAAACTTTTAAAAATATTTGTACCAGCCTTAACTATAGTTAAGAAAATGTTGATGAAAGTCATTATTTTAAACTTCTCAAAGTGTCATGATTTTCCCAATGAACATTATTTTTAATCGGAAAATGGAATGCATTTTCGGATTCTTTGGACAATTTTCCACTAGGAGAAGGTTAAAAAAGTTTGTAAATAATAAATAATATGTATTTTTGAAACACATTTAAAAAAAATCTCCAAATTTATATGCAATTTCAGTTGAACAAATTTCATGTAAAATGTGAAAACTTGTGATTCGTGCTTTGAATTCAGTATAAAATGCAATAGAAATCGATAATTTTATAAACAAAACTAGTTTTAACAAATTTCAGGCAAAATTCCGACTTTTTAACAATTTTACCTAAAATTTATATGTTTTTTTGCTAAAAAGCTTATACATTTAGTTAACTAAATATAAACATTGTTTTTTTTTCTCAAAAACTATATCAGCTTCTTTAGTGATGGTACATTCAACGTACACATAAAATTTGAACATCTTAAATATGATTTTAACAAGAAAAACTATGACTATCAAAGTCACCCCGGAATTAAAACTAAGAATTTTTAACGTAAATATTTTTCTAAACATTATTGAATTTTTCCGAAATAGTACATGGACTTTGTGTAATCTACCCCAGTACATGTTTTAAAAATAATAATCTCGAGAAAAACCTTACCTGTTGGAAAATATTCTAAAAACAAATTGAAATCCTATCAAAGTCACCCCGGTTTACGGTATTCAAGAAATAGTCTAGCGTGACGTCACAGTCTCTCGTACCACCCCCACTTGTGACAAACCCGCCCCCCCTTAAAGCGTGACGTACTTTGTGGAGGGAATTTCACTAAATATAGTTTAAACTTAGTTTGATATGTAATTGAGTTCAATTTTCACATTTTGACCGTCACATCAAAAAATTTCATTTTTTTATGATTTTTGATGGAATCGGTTCTCAAATCACCAGTGAACATAACTTTGTTGAAAGTTTGCAAAAAATATCAATCCGGTTAGTGGGCCGGACCAGTTTTTAAACTTAAAACATACATAAAAATGAAATGGGACAATTATGCGTAGAACGGCAGTTTAGTGCAGCAATAAAAGTCAGGTAAATCTACCAAGTCTGGATTAAAACCTTAGGTAGATTGAAAAGATTAAAACTATTAACTTTGCCAATTGAGCCTTTGAAACTACCTGCTACTGACATGATCAGCACAGTGTGTTCATGTCATTTCATGATTTTTTGGTTAAATTTGATATCTTCTATGTTGAAGGTCAGAAAATTAACAGAAATTAATTTTTTTAAAACTTTCAGATGATTTGAATTTAAAAAATATTAAGAATCATTATAAATTTAATTTTATTAAAAATACCCAACCATTACAGACGGAATCCGTAGGGATCCGTCGTCAGCATGTGGGTTAAAAAATTAGCTTTGTTCTAGAAAGTTGTTCGAAATTGACTAAAACTCATTGCACAGTGGTCCAGATTGCAAAATTAAGTGGAAAATGGATTTTCCGAAAAATGGTTAAGTTTTGGAGCTTTGGTGTCTTCAGAAGAGTTGTTGCATATGGAAAGGGGCAACTTTTGGTTTGGTTGAAAATTAGGGTGGTTCACGATTAGGGAGATTTTGGAAATCTAACTTTACAGGAATATTTTTGGGAATTTTTTCGTCTTCTAGAAAGTTGACGGGCTTGCCAATCCAAGCAACTTTGTCCAAGACACCAAAATTTTATCTCGTAATCTACGCCTTCTACGGCAAAATATATAGAAAGCATCTGAGCAAACCTTCAGTTTTTTTAACGTGGCAATTCAGGGTTAAGTTTTAGAGAAAAGTGGTATTCGGAGCACTTTTAGAGCTCTAAAAAACAAACATTTTTATTATCTGACAAGTCAATTTGAACTTAAGGGTCAAAAGTTACAGCGATTTTAAGGTAAAAAAGATGCAAATTTAAAACTTAAATATCTCGAAAAGGCGCAAGCCAAATTTTAAGCACTAGGCTGCATTTGAAAGAAGAGATCCAGAACTACAAACGCTGAAAAAATCTCAGGGGTGTTTTTCTTTAAACTCGAGATATCTTCATTTGAAAAAGTCTAATTTTCAAGGGAAAACCTTATGGGACCACCCTAACGAATTTCGAAAATTGTCCAAATATATGTTTTTCCATGTAATTTTGCCCGCTGAATCTGAATCTGCCCTCAGAATTGACCCAAAGTGTCGAAAAATCGATTTTTGGTCATATTTTGGGTTTCCATGTAAAATTATCATTTAAACCCAAAATATGACCAAAAATCGATTTCCAAAACCCATAAGCATTTGCCGTTAAATTTATCGTCATACCATTTTACAATCAATTGTTTAAAAAAGTACATTGATCCCTGCAATTTTACAGTCACTTGAATTAGCCTCAAGCTTAATTATCTGGGCTGAGTTTTCGTACATTGTTTCCTTTAGTATAGTTGTACATAACTTATTGCAGTTTGACCCATTTTTAAAATGGTTTGTAAACAAAATATACCAGCTTTTGTAAACATGTTCAATTTTGGTTTTTTGGTTACGGATTGTACAGTATTTATTATAAAACAAAACAACAAAATTTAACTGGAAATTAAGTTTAAATAATTGAATTGAAGTATCAATCAAGTGTCATTTGCAATCTTCCGCCTTTGATTGAATTTACCTTAATAGCATTCTTGCTTTCTCCACATTCCATAACAACCTTTCGTGCTAGAATTGTTGCATAATGCACACACACACCCCACATCCCTCCCCTCTCACCGATCGCATATTGCAAATTAGGAGTGGGGGGAAAGCAGGAAGTAATAGTTCACATTTTATGCTGATGATGGCACATTTCCGCCGCCCGGTCCTCGCGTCTGCCCGACCTTTTCAGATGACGCAAGAGACCAACCCATCAGCCTCGGGCTCGGGTGGTCGGCAAAGGGAAAGTTCATGCAATCCGGAACTACTTAAAGGCAGACACACAAATACACAAACAAGAGGTAAAAAGCAGTAAAAGATGAGGGGGTGGTGGGACATTAGAGCTCCAAACAACTTTCCCCATTAGTGTGGCCAGGAGAAAGGAGTAACGGCCCAAGGTCATTCGAAACAGGAAGTTGAGGGGTTGAGGAGGGTGGGCCCTGTTTCAAAACAAAAACAACACCGTCAGCACCGGAACAAGCATAATCCGGACTGGCCAACATAAGCAAAACATACATACAGAGGGAGAGAGAGAGAGAGCTGATTGAGTTGGGGGAGAAAAATCGATACAAGAGAAGAAAACGCCACCAACTTTTTTTTAGAGGAGGAATTCCCGTGGGGGGTTTTCGTTGCTGCTCTGCGCTGCTTTTGTTAGATGTTTCGAAATTTTCATGCACCAGTTTTGTTTTTCTTCTTGCACCAAATGCCTTCGGGGTTAGTTTCAGCTCTCCCGAAGATGAACGGATTGCAGATTTTGCTGCACTTGCTTTCTTTTGCCACTCTGGGAAGCTGGATGAAAATGGACCACTTTTGAAGCAATTTTGTTTCATTCACTCTACTCTCTCACCACTATTTTCGAGCTGTTTTCCAATAACTGATTTCAAACAGGATTAACTTTTTTTCACACGAAACTTCTCTGTACAATAATTTTACACCACTTTTTATCCCAGAATAAAAATGCTAAAATTAATCAATCTTGAAACAACGCACTGCTGATGAAGCTGCTACGTCGGAAGCTGCCAATTCCATACTGGCACAGGTCCGGGGAAATCAATCTCTAGGGAATTCCTCCTCGTTGGAACCCGTCCAGCATCTGCCCCCTTCTCCAATGTCCACCAGGGAACCACCGAAAATCTCGTAAATAATACTGCAACTGCTGACGGCCGCGCGCAGTGGCAAATTATTGCTGGACTTGCACGGTACAAAATCCCCCACCTCCCCGGAGGCAACGACGACGGAACACGAGTTTGTTTACCTGCGACGAAGCGCTCACGTTTTGGAAAGTCGAACCGCGTTGGTTGAAGTCTCGCACTACACTGAGCGAGAGCAGCAGCTGTCAACAAAGCGAGAGAAAACTTGTTTTGATTTGGTGCGTGCGATGTGGGGAAGAAGCTTTTCTCTCCGAAAGCTTTGCGGTTATGCTGCGAGAGAGGGAGCTTTTGTACACGGTACAGGGGGGAGGTGTAAAACATGTGTTATGGTTTACCGTTTTTATTAAATAAAAAAAAATTGATTTATCTTGATTAAATTTTAAAAAAGCTTCATTTGTTTACCAATAAACCGACTAATAAAATTTCTGCGCATTCACAGTTGGAAGTAAACATGGACATTGGGAAATTCTTTTCATTGAAAAGATAAAACAAAATCACAAGAGTTTCATATTTTAAAATTGATAATGGAACCAATAGTTTCCGAGATATCGTCAGTTTAAAATTAATGTATCTCTGCTGCTCTCAGAAACTAATTGGGTACTTTAGCCCTATGTCAATTTTTATGTACAACGGTAAAAAAAACGATTGAAAACAATTTCTGATCACTTTTTTTCATTTTGAAAGACAACATTTCTGGAGCTTTTTTTTTTTGAAAAGGGCAAATAAACCAAATTTTCAGTTTTGCTTTTTGGGTGTTTTTGAAACCGCCTTGAGTCAGGGGTATTAAAAAACACCCAAAAAGCAAAAACTGAAAATTTGGTTTATTGGACCTTTAAAAAAAACTCCAGATTTTTTCGATGGATCAACTATGGACCAGCCCGGGAGCATGTTGACAGCTCCCATACAAACTGAGCGTACCTCTTTTTGTGGGCCCAGTGGGCCTAAGATGGCGGCCTTTGATATCATCTAGCCAAACATTTGAAAATGGCGAATAGTTTAAATTAATATAGTTTTTGCCTACTTTCGGTTTAAAACGACAAAATAAGCATTCTGGAATCATTTTCTTGAAAAACTTGTTTAAAGATACGCCACGTTAAAATATTAGTCTCGAACAGTTGGAGGGAGCGTGCCGCGAAAGCCGTCACGGAAAAAAAGTTTCCCATGCAAATTTTGAGTTGCGTTTTTAATGGGCGGACTCCGACGAGGTCCACATGCCATCTGTCGGTGGATACGCGCAATTCACGAAAACTGTCATGTTAGGGGACGGCTGCTATGGACCCTTTGGAACGAGCTGTCAAGTAGGAGCTTTTCTGTCAAGAAGGACCGTGTGGTTGATTTTTCAAAATTGATTTAAAAATCCATTTTCAACTCTTTGTGGTCGTACATAGGGTCATTGTACTCAGAAAAATGAGCTTTATCGCTGTAAACAATAATATCAGCAATCTAAGCATCATTTTAGGACCCAATTTTGGAGTTTTTTTTTAAAAAAAAAAAGGTCCAATAAACCAATTTTTTAGTTTTTGCTTTTTGGGTATTTTTGAAACCGCCTTGAGTCAGGGGTATTAACCCATAAAACAAAAACTTAAAATTTAGTTTATGGGACCTTTTCAAAAAATAAAAAAAACTCCAGAATTGTCCAATTTTTCAAAATCGCAGAAAGCAGGTAATCGGAGTAATTATCGGAGGTGCCTTTGTATCAAGAAGATAAAAAAACGAAACTATTGGCACTACGCCCCCCGGGGCATGGCCTTCCTCTAACGTGGGATTTCTGCTCCAGCGCCTCTGACGAGACAGGAGAAACCGGGACCGACGTTTTACTTCACCATCCGATAGAAGCTCAGTGGATAAGGCGGGAATCGAACCCGCGTCTCATAGCATCATCGGGATCGGCAGCCGAAGCCGCTACCCCTGCGCCACGAGACCCAGCATCAAGAAGATCTATAGTATAAATAAAATGAAAAATGCTGAAAATTTCTATAGTATAAATAAAATAAAAAATGCTGAAAATTTTCGAAAGTTATAACCTAACGTGACTATAACTCCAAAGCGGCAAGTTATAAAAATTAAATCGGATTGCAAATTTCGTTTTGCATTTTTGACCACATTTTCGATTTTTAAAAAAAAGATATCTCTGGAATCGGATTTTTGACCATCATGCACCATATGGCTCAAAAAATATATTTTAAGTTCCATACAACGTATTACACTCAAACCCCGATGGTTTGACACCAACTGTTGTCAAACGAACGGGGTCACTTTTTAGTTTGACACCCCTTTTACACGGAGTTCACACACACTACTAAACGTTTGTTTTGATAGTGTGCGTGAGCGCCGTGTAAAAAGTGACAGTTCGTCACTTTTTAGTTTGACTTTGACCAACCAACGGGGTACAAACTAAAAAAGTGTCAAACGAAAAAGTGACCAACCACCGGGGGTTGAGTGTTTATCCCATCTCAAAGAAAAAAGAGGAAAAGGTTTAATAATGAAAAATGGCTTCTTTTGACTTTGAAAATTTCATCCACATAAAAAAACATATTTGAAAATCGCTCAATGATTTGCAAAAATCTAGTGAACTACCAAGAAATATATGCAATTTGTTTAGTCTGTTTAAGTAACAAAAATATTGTTTTTCTTTTAGTCCAAAAAATCAGGGAACAAAAAATAAAAACAAATTATTCGCTCTACAGCATTGCGTTGGCGAGGACGGGAACGCTTACCCCTACACCACGGTTGTCGGAAACAAAAAAAAAAGTTCTAAAAAGTTTGAAATGTCAATGGAATAAAGGCTTGCAACAGGGCGTGCAATCAGCTGAAAACTTTTTAAAATGCATTTTCCTGTGGTGATAATCATTTTAGCATGTTTAAGCTAGATAAAAAAATGTTTCTTTTTTCAGAAAATTTGATGTCCATCTGCCATTTTTGCAACGGCATAAGTATTTTTAGAAGACTTATGCTGCGCACGTCATTAAAATATAAAATTAATTGTTAAAAATTGGTTACAAAAATCAAATAAAAATTACATTTTGTTTTTAATGTTATTACTAAGCTCTTTATAAATATTTATTTTAGTTTAGTTTTTTAGTTGCTTTAAACATTATTTAAATTAAAAATAAACCAAAACACTTTTTATATAAATTTTAATAATAAAATACTCAAATAATAAAATAGTTTATTGAGTTTGAACGAGTACTGAGATTTGATCTCATCAAAAACAAAAATGTATTTTCAAAAGTTTCAAATAAAAAGAATAAAAACTTTTTTTGCCAACATTTTAAACATAAAAAAATCACTTCGGATAAATATCAAATCAAATCTTCGAAAAATGCGAAAATGCATTTCTAATTGATTTTAGTTGGTTAGACTTCTATTTCCTTTAAAATTTAGAAGTTTTTTGAAAAAAAAATTTTGCCCCCTGATTTTTCGAGCCGATTTTGAAGGGGGGGGGGGGTTATATAAACTTTGAAAAATATTTGCAACGGCCTGATTTGGTTTTGTTAAATGTTGAATTTGAAACAAAATATTAATAAACAACTTTTCACAAAATCCCTATTTATTTTGACAAGTTTGCCATCAGTCTGAGTAAACCAGTGGGAAAATTAATTAGAACAATTATTAATCTTTTTGGAGAAAAAATCAATTTTGAAAAATACAAAAAAAATACCATAGATGTAAGTCTAGAAACCAAAAAAAAAAATAACAAGAGATATAAAATAGAAAATATTCTATTTTAAAAATTTAAAATATTTCTTTTATGTTAAAATATTTTTTGAAATTATAAAGTCTCAAATCTTAAAATGCCAAAATAAAACATACATACAAATTCTAAACCTTCAAAATACTCAAATTTAGGAATTTGAAAATCTAAGGATTCAAAAATTCAGCTGAAGTCTATACTGGAACATTCGCATGATACAGGATATTCGAGTCACTTCATTTTAATTTCTATTTTTTGTCGAAATTCGGGACCTTAACCTAAACTAAATGACCCCAAAAATGTTTCTTATGAAAATTTATGTCTCCGGCATGGTGGAATTTAAGAATTGAATATTTAAAAATTTAAGAATGAAGAAAATGAGGAATTAGAGAAATTTACTTTTATAATACAAATTAAGGCACAAAACAATCCTGAAACGAGCCAAATTAGTTAAACCGTTCCGAACCAATAGGTGGATAGGTAGGTTCATATGGCCTATTTTTTTAAAATATCTTGTTTTTATTTAAATTAAAAAATTAAAACATTTGAATAATGAATACCTAAATCTTATTGTCTTTTCAAAAAAAAAAAAAAAAAAGAATTGAAAGTACAGCTACAGCTATGCGTGGAAACACAGCAGAAAGCTGTGAAAAAATAAATTTTAAAAGAATAAAAATAAGACTGGCGAAATTTGTTTTTTCTTCGGAATATATTTCCAATGCAAAACAAAAAAAAATCAAATGCTTGAAAATTCCCATCCTGAATGGAATGCTTTAGGTTATTTGAAGTATTTCAAACATAAATATCACAAAAATTGAACAAAACATCTTCAATGTGGACATTTTCGAAATCTGCGAAAAAATAGACCTTTTAAATTTTCCTATTACTTTATTATCCGTTCTTTTTGTGTTTCTGCAATTTAAGTATTTTGTTCATTTGTTACTCTGTTACAGCGAAGATCCGACAGGGTAACAAACTTTGTTTTGTTTTTTTGTTTTCCTTAAAAATATACTTTTTCTTATCAAGTAGTAATATCAAGTCTGCCTGTGTGGATCAATCGGACCGCGCACTGGACTCACAATCCAGAGGTCGCCGGTTCGAATCCCGGGGCGGACGCAAAAAAATTCTAAGTGTAAATATAGGTATTCGGTGCCCTCTCCCCGTGCCCATACCTTCACACTTAGGAGACCCGGGAGGCGGAGTCTTGTCGCAAAAAGAACGATACACGCCTGTGGATCCGTTGACGAAACCGCAAGGTTTAAGAGGGCCACATTATAAGGTGTTACGTCGATTCCGTTTTTTTTTTTTTCCATTTATCATTCGCCTAATCTTTTTTTTTTTTGATTTTATTGCGAATTTATTTGTTTGAATAATTCTTTATCTGTCCTATAAATTATCATTACTATAATCTAAGCTTGTTTTGTATCTCTATTTATCACTATTGTCTAATTTGACATCTAGCTTCTCATTTTTATTCTTCAAAATACGCTCATCATTCTCTTACTATTGATACTTGATTTTTATAAAATAAATTCTCTTTTACTGTCTATTGTTTTCAATCTTCAACCTTTTTTCAAACAAGTGAGGTTTGAGCCCTTACTCAATTTATGGAATGGTTAAAGGATTAACACAAATATTACTATTGTATTTTTGGTAAACTTTTATAACATGCTTAGGACCAAAAATTGTAACAAAACACCGCGACAAAAGAAATAGCAACATATAAACACGACTCAACACTAGGAAAGATTTCAGGAGAAACAATACACAGTAAAATAACAACTAATTTTTGAATTCAAACTAAAAATAAAACAGTTTTTGCATTAATGAAAGTTGTTAGGCACACTTTAAATGGTTAGGCGCTTATACTTACATCAAACCCTACGTAATGTACCACCCCCGGCCGAGTTAAAATGCGTAACCGGAAAAGAAGGTGTGCATGCCTGGCACGAACACTCAAAGCGTGTTCTAGCGTGCTGCTCGTACTGACTCAGAGCAAGGGTGAGATGTAGGTGTAAGGGCAGTGCGTGTTCGTCGGGAACCTAGTGCATAAGATCGGTCAAGGCCCGTTCTTACACTGAAAATTGCGAATTGCGAATTTAAATTATATAATTGTAATATTCTTAAACTCTAACATTCTAAAATTCTATACGACCAAAATTTTAAAATTTCTGTATTTTAAAATTATAAATTGCTATGCAAATAGTTCTAAAATTATAAATTTTTAAAATTCTAAAACTTTGAAATTCTTCTAAAATTTTTCAGATTTTTATAATTTAAAGCTCTAAAATTCGAAAAGTTCTGATATTCTCAAATTCTATAATGCTTTCTAAAAGTCTAATATTATAATATTCAAAAAATTCCTCAATTCTATAATTCTAAAAGTCTAGCATTTTAATATTCTAAGACTTTATAATTCTAATATACAAAATTTCTATTCTTCCAAAATTCTCAAATTTTAAATGTTGTAACTCGTTCGTGTCCCGCGTTATACTTTATTGTAATACTTACATTCTAAAATTTTAAGACTATTGAATTCTAATATTCCAAGCTCTTAAATTTCAATATTTTAAAATTATAATATTCTATACTTCTTTATTTTAAAATTCTAAACATTTAAAATTTATATAATATTTTATGAAAATTTTAAAGTTTTTAGATTCATTTTCTTATATTCTAAAGCTCTAAACTAACTGATATTGTCCAATTCTATAATGCTTTCTAAAAGTCTAAAATTATAATATTCTAAGATAGAATTTTAACATTCAAAAACTCTAAAATTCTAATGTACCAAAATTTTCAAATTTTAAATTTCTGAAATTCTAAGATCCTACAACTATAAAACTCTAAAATAATAATATTCTAAATTTCTGCACGTCTAAAATTCCTTAATTGGGTACTAAAGCCCTATGTCAATTTTTATGTCCATCGGTGAAAACACGATTAAAAACAATTTCTGATAACTTTTTTTTTCATTTTAAGGCCGATGCAAATATTAAAAAAAGTTTTTGTCCCTCAAGGGGGGGGGGGGGGGGGGGGGCAAAAAAATAAAAAAAATAAAAATTTAAATAACAAGCCATAGTCTTCACATTTAAATGAAAAAAGTGTTTTAAAATGCATTTTACACTAGTTCAGTTGTTTTGCAATCATTAGTTTTCAAAAAAATCTAAGATTTGACAAAAACAAAAATTGTATCGAAAAAAAAGGTTTTGCATCGAAAATTTTCAAAAAATCTTAAGATTTTTTAATAAACCCAAACATGCTAAAAATGATTTTAAACGCAGAAGAATGTATTTTAATTTGATTTCAGCTGGTTGCACTTGAATTTTCATTGAAATTTTGAAGTTTATTGTAAAAATATTTTTTTTGCCCCCTGATTTTTCGGGCCAATTTTGAAGGGGGGGGGGGGGGTGACAAAAACTTTTAAAAATATTTGTACCAGCCTAATGCAAAAAAAAATTGACAAGACAACATGTTTTCGATGGATCAACTATGGCCCTCTTGGAACGAGCTGTCAAGTAGGACCTTTTATGTCAAGGTTAATTAGTCAAAATTGATTTAAAAATCCATTTTAAACTCTTTGTGGTCGTACAAAGGGTCATTGTACTCAGAACAATAAGCTTTATCGCTGTAAATAATAATATCAGCAATCTAAACTTCATTTTAGGACCCAATTTTTAAAAAAATCAAGGTTTTCTAATGTAAAAACTTTTAAATTCAACAAATTCTAATATTCTAAAAAATTTTAAAATTTATAATTTCTAAAACATAAATTTCCTAAATTCTAATATTCTGAAATTTTATTTTCTGAAATTCCAATAAAGTAGTTGTTCGAAGCCCAGTCACCGAAGGTTGCTAGTTAACTGGGCTGAACCAAAAATAACGAGGGGACCACGGATGCATAATATTTTCCAGATGAATTATAAAAATAAAAGTTATTCAAATTTATTTACAATGCTTACTTTTCATATTTCTTTAACTGTAACTTGAAATCAAACAAAAGTTATTGAATATGATTTTTGCATCCATTAACCCCTCGGTCATTTTGGTTTGTTTTGGTTTTTTGAAGTTTGTCTGCTTTTTAACTGGGCTACGGCCCAGTTATCGAGCGCCCTGTTAAAAGCAGCCCAGTTAAACAACGTCCAGTTACCAAACAACTACTGTCTAAAATTTTTTAAATTTTTTAAATTCAATATTCTAAGGTTCAAAAATGCTCATATTCTGAGATTTTAACATTCTAAAATTTCACAGTCTTAAATTCTAGTATTCTAAAGCTCTAAAATTTTAAAACTCTAATGTTCCCGTATTTTATAATGCTTTAATTCTAAGAGTCTAGAATTCTAATATTCTGAAACTATAAAATTTCCATATTTTAAAATTCTATGCATCCGATTTCTGTTTCCAAATTTAAAATTCTAAAATAGCCAAATTATAAAATTATTAATTTTTTGATATTCTGTATAGGGTCAGTCCTCAGGCACTAGATTCTTGAGTTCTTAGATTTAAATGTTCTTACATTCTTCAATTTTAAAATTCTGAATTTCTTAACATAAAAAATAAGGGAAAATTCTGATATTATAAAATCTAAATTTTAAAGACAAAAAAAAAACAAAACTAAAAATTTTAAATTTTTTAAAGGAATACCTTGTTATTATTTTGTCTTGTTCAACTCGTTTCAAGTGGAGCACAGTTGCTCCATCGCTAAATGTTTTTTTTCTATAAAAAAAAATGATCAGAAATTGTTCTCTGGCATGCAAATTTGTATGAAATAAAAAAAATGTTGCGATATTTGCAGAAATCTAAATTTATCCAATGTTTAAATCTAGAGCATAATTTTTGTCATTACATTTTTATGTCAATCCCCAAACCACTCAGAACAGATTCGAGGAAAACACGATCGTCCCGGTGACCGGTCGCTGCTCGCCGTTGTAGTTCAGCGTCTTCGGCACCAGTTCCGTCACCACGCGGGCGAAAACCTTCGCGTATTGGTCCGGATCGATGTTGAGTGCCGTGGCGTTTTTGCGGTTCGCCGGATTGTGCTTGATCACGATCTTCGGTCCTTCCTCGTTCGGGCTGCTGATGAGCGTTTCGGTTGGGGCGTTGTCCACTGTGGCGGAGCTTGATGCTGCTATCTTCCGGTTGAGGATGACGGGCTTGAGTGCCGGAGAGGTCGCGGCGGATTGTTTCTTGCGCTGGGGTAGGTTCAGTTTCGGGGTAGCCCAGCTCTGGATGAAGCGCCCGTTGGCGAAGAAACCATTTTCCGGGAAGTGTCGCTGGCAGCTGTAGATATCGCGGTCTTTGTACTGGGATGGTTCCAGCTGGGCGGCCAGAATCCACTTGCGGTAAATGTTGGGGATTTTGCGCGGGAACACGTAAAGTCGACAGTCCGGGGTGGAGCCTTCGCGGGCATTGCAAAGGATGCAGAACCGGTTGAGATCGGTCGATGGGCCCGGTTCGATGTTGCCAAACGGATCCGGAGTGCTTTCGTCTGCTTCGGGAGCTTCGGTCTTCACCTCGGTGGCCACGAACGGAATGTCCTCCATTACTTCGTCCAGCGTGTCGACGGGTTCTGCTTTGGGGATGAGCATCGGCTGTACTGTGGTGGTTCCGGAAGTGGACGGACCCTGGTGCTGCTCGGCGTTGTACAGTGGAATGTACTCGTCCAGCATCTGGATGTCCTCGTCGATGTATTCGATTCGTTCCATGTTCAGGCTGGGAACGGCGCCGTCAAGCAGAGTGCGCTGATGCGCCGATTCTTGGAAGCAGTCCGGGGTGAAGTGGGTCGAGCAGATGAAGAGCTGCTCATCGGCGGGAATGGTTGACGCGGATAGTTCGCACACGACCAGATAGCGCTGGTACTGGACCGGCTGGAGGCCCTTGTCCGGAAAGGGGAAGAGTTCGCAGCTGGGATTCTGCTCCAGGGTGTCATTGCAGATGATGCACGAGATCGGCATTTTGATGTTTTCAAGTCTGCGGACGGTTATAATTTTTAATTTAATTGATTGATGAATGGTTTAATCTTTAACTATGTATATCTTACCTGTTTTAATTCTTCCAAGTTTTTTAAAGTTTATTTATTTTTTACTTTGAATGAACAGCGTCTTCGTCGATGTTGTTGTTTTGGCAAGTCGCAAGGGGTCCACCAAAACTCAACTGCTGTTCATGAACAGTGTAATTCAAGCAAACCATTGTACAAGTGCGAAGTAAAAAATGTTAACAAACCTTATACACTGGTAAACAGCATTACACTTTTTCAGTTCTCTTTTACACACTTCGACGGTAAGGGCATCTCCAGCGCTGGGGTGCAAATCAAATTTGCACCCGGCTCATGAATACCGAGATCAAATTTGCCACCTTGAAAAAAATCCGTCATCCCCACCGCTAGGGTAGTAAATTTGCCACCGAAACAAGCCCACCGCGGGGGGCAAATATGGGGTTTTATCATTTTTTGCTCTCGTTTACCTTCAAAATCAATAATTATGTGTTGATTCATGCCTAGAAATGCTAAAAGTTCATTAAACTTTTTAATCCTATTGAAAATTTCAAAGAATTTAATGTTTCGAAAATGTCGAAAGTTAAACAATTGGTCCTAAAATGAAGCTTAGATTGCTGATATTATTGTTTTCAGCGATAGGGCTTATTTTTCTGAGTACAATGACCCTTTGTACGACCACAAAGAGTTTAAAATGGATTTTTAAATCAATTTTGAAAAATTAACCTCGCGGTCCTTCTTGACAGAAAAGCTCCTACTTGACAGCTTGTTCCAAGGGGACCATAGTAGATCCATCGAAAAAATGTTGTCTTGTCAAAAAAAAATTGCGTTAAAATGAAAAAAAAGTGATTAGAAATGGTTTTTAATCGTGTTTTTTACCGTTGTACATAAAAATTGACATAGGGCTTTAGTACCCAATTTGCTACCCGATTTGATTCCCACCTAATTTGCTCTCGAGTTTGCCCCCGAGTCTCCCACCGCGCGTAGCAAAGCAGGTATCAAATTTGATCTCAAGTTCATCTGTAGAAGAAAAATATGTGTCGGTACCTGTCGGGAACTCATTTTCTGATACCCGACAAGTACCGGCAAGCCGGGGGCAAAGTTTTGAATGCGTGTTTCGGAGATTTTCTATGTCTGCTCTTGTAGGTGATTCAAAAATTCAAAAATTTAACAAAAATTCAAAAATTTAAAAATAAAAAATTCTAAAATTTCTTTTTTTTTACTTTTACAAAATTTTAATTTAAAAAAAATAATATTTTTTTCAATTATTTTAGGCTGTTGCAGAATTGATATTATTGCGCGTCAGTGTTGTGCAAGCAGTGGTGATGGGAAGGTGGATTTTTGTGGTGTTCTCTTTGTGCTATGTTCGTGTTCATGTCATGCATGCAGTATGTGCACCGACTCGGTGTCGGTGGTAAGGGGTCATTGTGGTAATTAATATTATTGCGCGTCAGTATCGTGTGGGCAGCAGGGCCAGGAAGATGGTTTTATTGTTGTGTTCGTTTTGTAATGTATTTGTATTAAAATCTAACATGGCTTTTTTTGTGGAGTTGCGTTCGTGAAGTTAAACGGTGCGGGTCGCGGTCATCACGCAAGATTTTCGTTGCCGTTTCCGTCTTTGTTGTCCCCCCGATTGCGTTTGTTTTTCTATCCGGGCGGTTTCGCGGAGTTTGATAGTTGCGTTCGTGAAGTTGAACGGTGTGCGTCGCGGTCATCACGCAAGATTTTCGTTGCCGTTTCCGTCTTGTTGTCCCCCAGATTGTGTTTGTTTTTCTATCCGGGCGGTTTCGCGTTTTCGCTTTTTCGAATATTATTTGGTTTAATCTTTCCACAGCCGGCTGTCTAAGATTGAATCATTTATTCTAAATCAACACCAAATAACCGGGAATAGTCTCATCCGCATCATCCGACTGTTTGCCTTGAGAAGTCATAATCCATCACACTATTAAACAAAATTTATTGATTATTGGGCCGCATCATCATCCTCTATGATGAATCCTGGCCACTACCTTTACCCACTAACAAAATCCCAAGTAGAAGTAGTTTTCCGGCACACGTGGGGGTGTGGATATCGTATAGAACCCACCCTTGGTAGCAACCTGTGCTAACTAACATTCCCGTCCCAATCCCCCGAGATCTACAAACTGACATGGCGGGCGCCGTTGGTGGCCAACGACTGTTACCTATTTGCTCCAGATCTAGTTTTGATGATCTTGATGTTTTATCTTTTCAGCGCATTCATACATGCTGTTGATAAGGGAAACACCATTAGATCGTTGAAGCGTATGAACGATTGTATTGATAGGATATTACGGTCCTGTTCAGCAACGGAGAAGGACAACCATGGGTGGTCTCTCATGCTCATGCTCATGCTCTGTTACAGCGAAGATCCGACAGGTAAAGAAGTTTAACCAATTTACGCCATTGTTAGAATCAAATGTGTTATCAATAATTTGAAATTTTATTGTTTAATCTTCCCCAGGCGGAATGTGCACAATACCCGCACTTTGTTATCGAATGCCCCAGATGACCCATTTATGTGCTTCAAAGGAATTGTGCTTTTTTTGTCAGAAAATGTGCGACGGACCACCGCACTACCGATGGAAGCCAGGTTTGCAGGAAGAAAAATGTAACATAACTCTCTTTCTCTTTTTTCACGATTTCTCCAGTTTTATTCCTTTAATGTTAATATAACATTTGAAAAAATGCATCTCTTTCTCACAGTCTGCTTCCTCCGCTTCTGCTTCTGCTGCACACGCACCATCCGGACCCGGTCGCCGTTCAAACTTTGTTTTTTTGGTTTTCCCCGTTTTCCGCGCGACAGACAGCTCTCACACGTTTTACAAATTACTAAATAAAAAGTTACAGTCTCTTGCAAAGTTTCGCCTTTAATTCCTACACAATCGCTGCTGCTGTTTCTATCTTGAACCGGGTTTCTTCTGTCTACCTTTTTTTTTACCTAAAACACGTGTTGGAAAGAGGGGGGAAAAATGGTAGATGTGGGGGGACGGGGAGAATCCTAACTCGCGACTATCTTACAGCACTGTTTTGTTTGTTTGAATTTCTGTTTGTGTTTTTGTGTAGTGTTTTTTTGAATGCAATTTGCTGATGTTTTGAAAGTGTCCCTATCCTTGTGTGTATTTGCACTAATCGTAATGTTTGCAAGCGCAGATTTACAGCTCATCCTTGGAGGGAGCGTCTTCCTCGACATCTTCCTTCACCTCGGGTTCCTGAAACGCAAAACGTTGGGGGTTAGATGTTGAGCTATTTGGTGATACGGGTTTAGGTGGGTCTTACCTCAGCGGCGTCCTTGCCGTCCAGGAAGGCGATGAATCCTTCCAGGGTGCGTTCGCCTCGGAATTCAACCTTCTGGTTGTCGCCCTTTCGGTACAGGTAGATGGTCGGGAACGAGTTGATCTTGGTGTGCTCGAGTTCGTTGGCGGTGGCGTCCATCTTGGCGATGACGATCGTCTCGGAGTCGGCGTAGTGCTCACCCAGCTTGTCGTAGATGGGCACCAGCTGCTTGCAGTGTCCGCACCACGGAGCGTAGAACTCGACCAGGACGTCCTTGCTGGCATCGAGGGCGACTTCGTCGAACTTGGTCGAGACGAGGGTCTTGACGGGGGTCTTGTCCCAGTCCTCGGGCAGTTCCTGGGACAGCAGGTGCTGCTTCAGCTTGCCCTCCAGGAAGTTGGACACGAAGGCTTCGATCTTGTCGGCGGACAGGTCGGCGGATTCGGGCTTGAACTTGGCCATATCTTCCTCCAGGTGGATGATACGCATCGACGGGACCTCATCCTTCTTCATTCCGAAGAACTCCAGAATGCGCTGGTGGTCTTCCTGGTCGGCATCGATGGTCACGAACAGAATCTTCTCGCGGAACTTCTTGGCAACCTCACGGGCAGGGTCGATGTACTTTTCCGAGTGTCCGGCCTCCTTCGAGATGAAGAACAGCAGGTGGTTCTTGATTTCTCCTCCGAAGATCTTCTGGGCAGTTTCGTGGCTGAACTCGACAATCAGTGGCAGAGCCTGGGCGGCGACGAACTTCTTGAGCGCATCCTCGCTAACCTCACCCTCAAAGACGGCCTTTCCATCGTCAAAGTGCTTGAACAGCACGATCGATCCGCACTTGGCCTCGTACTTGGCGTACACATCGTCGCTCGAGGTGATGGCAAACGGATACTCGTCGACGGCGTTGGCAGCGGACAGGAAGGCCTTGGCCTCGGCAGACTCACGATCCTTGAAGAAACCAACCACGACGACCTTGTTCTCCTTCAGGAACTCCTCGGCGGCATCGACGGTCTCCAGCTCCTTGGCGGCCGGTCCGGTCTTCTTCTCCAACCACGAGATGATGGTGTCCTTTTCGCGACCTCCGGTGTACTCGATCGGGGTTCCGCTGCGGAAGAACTTGAGCGTCGGGTAGCCACGGATTCCGTGCTTCTCGGCCAGCTCCTGCTCCTCGGTGGCGTCAATCTTGCCCAGCTTGATGGTGGATTTCTTCTCCTCCAGCGCTTGGGCGGCCTTGGCGTACTCGGGGGCCAGAGCCTTGCAGTGTCCGCACCATGGGGCGTCTGTGGAAGGTAGAGAAAGCGGGGAAGACTATTTTTAGCAAATTGTAACGATTCAAAACACTGGCGGTGGCAATTGTGCATATCTAATGAATGGCAGTTGCTGGAAAAAGATTTCTATTTCCATCTGGAAAGCCCATCATCATCGTTAGCATCTCATTGAACTGGTCTCCAGGGTGGCGGCATGGATTCGTGATCAAACTGTACTATAGTTTTGTTATTGTCTTTTGTACAGTTTGTAACCATGTTTTTTGTTGCGTATTGGCGTATTGGTAATACAAAAATCTTGCCAGTATTTAAAACTGTGATTTTCAATAGTTAAACAATAATGTTATGAATTTTCACTACAAACTACGAATATTTTGAGAAACAAAAAAAAAATCCAAAGTTGTTAACGACCAAATAGTCGAGGTTAAAAAACGATAAAAATTGTTCTATCGTGACAAAATACCGTATTGTATAGTATCGAAAATACTAAAATTGTCATAATTCAAACGTCTAACGTAGCAAAATTTAGTTTGGATTTTCACCTTACTAATTATCAGAGTTTTTTTTTGCTGTAAAATACTAAAATTTTACAAGTGTTTTTTTAAATTACTCATTTTTTTCTAATTTGGATTTGGAGTACGTTGCGAAATTTCGTATGCATTTTCACATTATTAAATATTTGTTAGTAAAATACTTAAATTTTCAGGAAATGTAATGTTTTTCCAAAAATGCTCAAAATTGTATGAAAAATATGGCATTTTACAAAAAAAAATCCCTGGAAAAATATAAACATTTTAAATTTTGATTCTTTCGATAACCATATTGCAAATTATAAAAGTTTCAGAGCAGGGTTGCCACAAATACAGATTTATCTGTATTTTACAGATTTTTGAGGTGATGAGGTCATACAGAATCTGTATATAAAGAAATACAGATTAAAAAAAAAACATACAGATATACAGATTTTCCCGATTTTTTATTAAAATTAAATAATTTTAATTCTTTAAATATTTTTTTTCAATTGCTGGATGAGCCCAAACATTAAATTTTAGATTGTATAGCATTTTTATGCATTAAAAAACAATTAAGAATATTTTGTTTTTTGAAAAATTGTTTAAAAATGTCAATACAGATTCCAAATACAGATTTTCGTCCCCCTGATACAGATATACAGATTTTTGACCCTCAAAAATACAGAATCAAATGTGGCAACCCTGTTTCAGAGTTTTCGAAAAAAATACGGTAATTTGTAAAAAAAATACAATAACAAATGCATTTAAAATTTCGCAATGTTTGAAACCCATATGACGCTTTATGAAATTTGAGTATTTTCGCAACAAAATCCGATATTTTATGATTTTTTTTATTTTTTATAAAGAAATAGAGCAATCCAGCTGATTTAATCAGGAATTTTTCTGGTACTTTTGTACCCGACCCTCTCCGATTTCAATGAAATTTTGTAGACATGTTATCCTAGGCCTATATAAGCCATTTTTGTGTATATGGAGCCAATTTTACTCGAAAATAACATTTGAAAAAGGGCCTAAGTTATTTAAATATTTTTGTATTTTGCAATTTAAAAATTACTGTATCTCAAAGCCGTTGAACCGTATCAAAAAGTGGTTAAAGACGGGCTTTCCGAAAAAAATACACTGAAAGAATAAAACACGCAACTTCTATGAGATTTTTTAATTTTTTAGTTTCAAAAATAAATTTAATGGCGACGTCACGATTTTTTTTTCGTTCAAAATTTTTGTGAAAATAGCCTAAAACGTGACAAAAAGACTCACGAAAAATGCAGGATGGTATGTCTCTCCTAAAAAAATACAAAATCATTTACTAAAACTGTTGATTTGAAAAGTGGTCTAAACGTTAAAATTTTTAAAAACCGATAGTGGAAATCGATTTGCCAGACAATTTTACATAAAAGTCTCCATATTGACAATTGTCCTAATCCAATCCTTGTGAAGTAACAGCGGTTTTAAAAATAAAAATTTAGAAAAATATGTTTTTTGGCAGTTTTTGGAAATTTCGATATGACAGTCTTGATTTTCCAGTCTCATGAATATTTTTTTAACTTTTTGATATTTTTTAAATGTTTTACCCGTTTTACCCAACTGATCCTCAACATTCAATCGATGATATCTTGCAAACCGTTGATCAGATTTTCAATCTTAGAGAGTCAATTTTCACAACTTTCAGATTTTTTTTTGAATTTCCGTCGCGAAACTTCCTACTTTTCCTGTCATTCCCGAATGACGAAACAGCCTACTTTTCTCTACTAAAAATAACAAAATCGAAAAGAAACACATTTCAAAGCAAATGCTAAAAAGTTCTACTTTTCAGCACTGAAATGGATGCAGCGCTTGTTTTGAAAAGTAATATTTTTCAATATTGTTTTGATTTAAGCGATGGATTGACTAAATACATGGACATTTGACTTACAATTACATTTAAAAGGTTTATTTTTCGGAATTGCAACAAATGTTGTATGGAACTCGTTGCAAAACTTGACTTTTTCAGCACTTGTTGTGGGTGAATTGGATAAATCCAATCCGGTGAACCTCGTTGGATAAATGTACGACTCGTGCTGAAAAATCTTCTTTTTGAAACTTGTTGCACAAATTACTATGAGCAAATTAAAAAAAATAAACTTTTTTTTTATTATCTTTCAAACGCTTTATTTAAGTAACCAGAGGTCCAATCTTCAATGCTTAATAGATTTTTTTTTTTTGAAGTTGGAAGTCTGTAGTTTTTGGAAAAAAATAAATTAAAAAATGGTCACTTTGAAGCAAAAAAAAATCAAAAAAAAAATCAAAAAAATATCACGACTTAAATTTGTTATTTCTGGAGTTTTTTTTTTTTTTTTTTATAAGGACCAATAAACCAAATTTTCAGTTTTTGCTTTTTGGGTGTTTTTTAATACCCCTAACTCAAGGCGGTTCTAAAAACACCCAAAAAGTAAAAACTGAAAATTTGGTTTATTGGACCTTTAAAAAAAAAACTCCAGATTTGTCCCCATTCAAATGTAAGTTGTGATTTCAAGAACCTGAACATATTTTTTTAGAGTGTAACCACGGCGCTCACGCACACTATCAAAACAAACGTTTGATAGTTTGTGTGAAATCCGTGTCAAACTAAACAGTGACCTCGTTCGTTTGACAACAGTTGGTGTCAGGCCATCGGGGTTTTAAGTGTAGTCCTAACTATAACGTACAATTTTGCCCAATACACCAAATCGATCAGAAAATCTTTTTTTGGGTTAAAGATTTCTCAATGTTTCTATGGAGAACCCCCAAATTTGTATGGAGACTTGTAAGAAGAAACTAATGATGCAAAATGGGTTATTTGGATACAAGGAATCGATGGACATAGTTCCATGCAAATAAAAACAGTTTGAAAATTCTAGACAATTTCTCGAATTAAAAGTGAAGGAAACTCAACGTAAAAACATATACAGTCTAGACTCGATTATCCGAAGGTCTTGAACAAATTTCACATCCGAATTCCATTTTTTTTCTTCGTCGTCTTTTTTTTTATTGTTGAGCCCTGTGACCCCTATACTACGCTTAAATCATTTAACAAATAAAATCCAAGATGGCGGCCAAAATGGCTGCGATGAAATATTGAAAAAAAAATGCATTTTGTTATTTTAATAAGCAATTAACTATTCAAATTCGACTAAAATTGACAAACAAAAAGACTATCCGAAGTTCCTAAGAAACCTTTGCAGAATCGAAACTTCGGATAATCGAGTCTGGACTGTACACAAACAAATCAAAGCCTTTCCCACCGGCAAATTTCCTTCCAGCCCATCTAACCGACGCGTCGTGACGTGGCGGCGTCCAAGCGTGGTGTACCGAAAACGTGGTCCGAACCCCACACACACTGCCAACCCGGGGTATCGAGTTACATTTGCAGTCTCGGAGACCCGAGATTTGCACATTGTCCTAAAGTAAAAAGAAAATCTGTTATGACACGTTGACGGCCAACATGCACAACCTGACATGTTTTGACATGCTGAGAATTCTTCGAAACGCGAACCTGCTAATTCTAAAACGTTTCGATGCAGTTTTTATGCTTCCAGAACCCCACCCTTTTTCCAGTGATGACGAATCTCCCGTGGAGTGGCGTTGCCGTTCCAGTTCGTTAGGTCGCCCTATCGCGCGCGCCACAGGCCGCAGGCCTGACTATATGTTTTAGTTGGTTTTACTTGTTGCTTCATCTTCCTGCCCTTCTTCCCGACGTTTCCGTCCGTCCAGCCGGTAGAGAAAGTCGCCATAAATGGGGAAGGAAAGACAAAACAGCATGGAGTTGTTGCGGCACAACATGGTTTTTCGATTCGATCGAATTACATCATTAACGGAGAGCGAGAAGTGCTCCATCGTGTCCCGAGAATGTCCACGTCTGCACACTCTGCCTGCCTGCCCCGGAGTTGATGTGTGGTGGTGGTGAAGGTTGAAAACTAGTTTGCCGCAAGAATGTTGAACCTTCGGGTACGCGAAAGTCAAGACTATGAGGGAACTTGCGATAATAATCTCTGGGGCTGGCAACCGAGCAAGAGAGCAGATAACTGTAGTTGCGTTCCGCCAAGTTTCTTCCTTCTCTGGAAGTCGCCGTCGGAGGAACCAGCTGACCAAATCTGAGCACTCTTTCGTGGTGAGTGAGCTTGAGCATTAGAAGCAACTCAACGACGACAAGTGCGAGAAAGGTGACTGACCGAAAATGTAAATTGCCTGCGTCTGGTTAAGGTGTACGCCACATGTGTTGGTGCTGTGGAGGCTTAATGTTGATCGAGCCGCCGGCCGGCGAAAAATATGCTTCCAATTTTGAAATTGATTGCACGTATTGGTAGTGCCGTTGGAAAAGCAATTTCGTTACGAAACTGCCGGCAAATTCCGGTTTGTTCACGTTTCGTTGACGTTGATATTTGACAAAAACATGCTCGACGACGACCCAAATTGTCGTTGGCACTCCACTTGTTATCCGTTATCAGATTTTTAGGTGACTTGTTTTTCCACGAATCTTGATACCAAGAATGAGGTAATTGTTGTTGATAAGAGCGTCGTTTGATTACATTTCCCCCATACTAGCCGATGTGTTAACGGACAGATAACAAAAAACTGTTTCGAACACGTAGACATTCTGGAAAAAAAAGAGAACCCAATTCTAATTAATCATCTTTAAATTGACCAAAAACAAGAAATGTGGTGAAATCATTTCTCCACGACTAGGTCGACGTGTCCATTACACAGCGCAAACCCACGCCACATTGTCCACGTCTTTCTCTCGCGAGGCCACGTAATCCATACAGCAGATTTGCCCCCCCTCCCTCAAGACACCGCCCAACCTAGAAAACCGGTTTCATTTCTTTTCCCCAACCCTCGCCCGAGTTCACAGATGGCGACGGACTTAAATTCGGTTCTGCAAAACGGGCCAGCACTAAATAATTCTGGAACTGGGTTCCGTCGCAGTTCGACGGGTTGATGATGGTGGTGTCGGTGTGTGTGTGTGGGGGGATGACATTCTCTTTTCTTTTTATTTGGTACTGCTCCGGAGGCGCGTCAGCAAAAGAAACAGAGTTGCTTTTACACTACAACCACCAACCGATTGGATTTGTACAGCGAATGAGCAACGGGCAGGGTGGCTGCTTGGGTTTAGAAAACTGCTTGGCAATGGTGCATGCAATGCGGCAATAAAAGTAATGAACTTAAAACAAAAAAGTTTATTTCTAATCAAAATCGGTATAAATTTTGTTGCTAAAACCCATTCTACCTACAATTTTACAAATAGCTATCAACACAATTTAAAAATCAACTAATGTTGCATTAATCGTGATTTGTGAATCTACCGTGAGTGAAATAATCCATTTAATACAAATTTCATAACATTTTAAAAGGGCCAAATATTGAATATTACGCCCATTTAAAATGCTAGTCTTGATTTAAAAATTTTCAAAATATTGTTTTCGAAAAGATCGGAAAATTTCACGAATGTTTCATGTATTAACATTGAAGATCGGACCATTAATAGGGTACTAAAGCCCTATGTCAATTTTTATGTACAACGGTAAAAAACACGATAAAAAACCATTTCTGATCACTTTTTTTGATTTTAATGCAAATTTTTTTTTTGACAAGACAACATTTTTCCGATGGATCAACTATGGTCCCCTTGGAACGAACTGTCAAGTAGGAGCTTTTCTGTCAAGAAGGACCGCGAGGTTAATTTTTCAAAATTGATTTAAAAATCCATTTTAAACTCTTTGTGCTCGTACAAAAGGTCATTGTACTCAGAAAAATAAGCTTTATCGCTGTAAACAATAATATCAGCAATCTAAGCTTCATTTTAGGACCCAATTGCTGAGATATTGTCATTAGAAAATGGTGAGCTGATTAGGTGAGACTTAGAAAACTTCAATTTTCGTGTTTCTTTTTCTTTAAGCCGGTGTATTTCCGCAACCAGAGGTCCAATCTTCAATGTCTCTTAGACAATTTTATAGCAAATTTTCTGAAGTTTTCAAAAAAAATATTTTTAGAAATGGTCACTCATGGTCACTATTTTTAAAAATTGAAAAACTGCAAAAATTTCGCTAAAATCAAACTTTCGGTGGCTATATCTTGAAAACGGAGCCCTTTATCAAAAAATCTGTAAAGTACCTTTCGATTGCAAATTCAATTTTGCATTAAAAAGTAATGTCAAACTTGTTTTTGCATAAAACTTCGATTTTTTCCAAAAATCACTATTTTTTTCAAAAATTCACAACTCGGCGGCAGATTTTTTGACCATGTTTCTCTATGGCTCAAAAGTTGCGGATTTTTGTCCCCTAAAACATATCAAAAAATCTCGAAAATCAAAAAATACGTATTTTGGGAAATTGAGTTTTAGTGAAAAAAAAGTTGATAAAAAAATCTGCAAATTGATCAGAAAATTCACTCAAAAGTTACAGCTGTTTGAATATTTACATTCCATTTTTGTATGGACAGCAGCCAAAATTGTATGGAGACTTGTATGGGTGAACCAATGACACAAAATAGCATATTTGGTCATAGGGAAGGCCCCCACAAAGTTTGAGCCAAATCAAAAAATACAAATAAAATCCATTTCCGGTTTGGTAGAGAATTGCTCAAATCAAAAAATATTTATTTTGGGAAATTGAGTTTTTGTTAAAAAAGTGTATTAAAAAATCTGCAATTTTTTTCCGTGTATCTATTTTTCCTCAATTGTCCTCATCAATACCTACAACTTTTCCAAAGACTTGGTGTCTTTGGAAAAGTTGTAGGTATTGATGAGGACAATTGATCAGAAAATTCACTCAAAAGTTACAGCTGTTTGAATATTTACGTACCATTTTTGTATGGACTGCAGCCAAAATTGTAGGGAGACTTGTATGGGTGAACCACTGTCACAAAAAAGCTTCTTTGGTCATAGGGAAGACCCCCACAATGTCGAAATCGGCCGATTTCGTAGAGAGTTGCTCAAAAACTGAGAATTTGGTTTATTGGACTTAAAAAAAGCTCCAGACTTGTTTTATGTGTTTTTGCCAATGTATAAAAAATAGTGATTTTTCAGGATTCAACTTTGGCTGTGTTTATTACTAAAATAAAGGAATTTTAAGTAAAATAAGAAGGTAATAATTGTTGTAATTGTAAACTATGCTTCTTCGTATTTTTTGACATCTCAAATGATAATGGTATCATTCTACAGCAGAAAATGTGAAAAAAGCAACACATTGAAGAGAAAAAACTTAAAAAGGCAAAATAAATAGAACAAGCAAAATGCCTTGCATCGTTTTTTAGGGTTAACTTGATTTGTTATAAAAAAATTAGTTACACCACGATATTCCTCTAATTTGTCGCAGTGTTAATAAGGCTCAACTAAAATCAAAATACTATCAGAAAATAAAATTTAATTAATTAATTTAAGTTTTTCGGTAATAACTAAAGGAAAACATTGTCTCGCTTTGATCAAGGTATTTTAAAGAGTTTAGTAATAACTATAAAATAATTAACACTACGGGACCATCCATAAACCACTTGGACACTTTTTTTAAACTTCAGAATCCCCCCCCCCCCACTCGTGGACAATTTTCATACAAAACAACTCTTTTTTTGTATGTAGCGTGGACAATCACAACCCCCCCCCCCCCCCCATTTTTCATAAAAATATAAACATAAGAAAACAAAAATCAAACTTGTTGCTGAGATTATCTGAAAACATGCTAAATGCTTAAAAATGTTTCTCATAACAACAGCCAAGTACATTTTTCCAAAGTTATTTTAAAAGTCATCTAAAGAATATCTTTTTGGGGTCTACTTCGCATTTTTATAATATTTTCATCCACAATAAACTTACAAGGTAAGTTAAAAATCCAATTTCAAACGAAATACTTAACAAAAGTTGTATAAAAACTGATTCTGGTAGCCATGATTGTTTAGCTGAATAAGTTGTCAGTGTTGTCAAATCATCTAAATTTATTGTAAAAAATAAACAGTTGTTTTTCAATTAATAGTTTAAAAAAATCGTGGTTTTCAAGAAATGATTTTTGTTTGCAAAAAAAAAAAAAAAAAAACCTTTTGCGGTAGAGTATATTGAATTTTCACAAAAAATCTCAACAGTTGAAAATTGGTTTTGATTCGCTAAAGATGATTATCAACACAGGTAAAGAACTTTTAATTGTTTTAGTTTATTGCTTTTTGATTTAAATTAAATTATTTTTAGCACAGTCAAACGCGTCTTGTTGGTTTCAGGTGTGAAACAAAAATGACCTTTAATTTCAACTGAATTAAGAAGGTAGCAAACGCCAAGTCAACAAATGTTTTGGATTTGGTTACTACGCTCCAATGATTTTGTTAAACTTTTTACCATGATTTTTGAAGCCGATTTTGAAGAGGGTGCGACATACACTTCAAAAAATATATTTATCTAGATCTAGTGTATTTCACTTACTGCGATGGACATTGACATAATGGGGAAAGGGATACACTCAATGCAAAAGGCACTAAAAAAAATTATAGGTTCTTAAAAAAAACTCTAGAAACACAAACATAATGTTTATCAAATTTCTGGTTTATTGCATCATTCTGCATCAAAAACTTCAAAAACTTTAGAATCATTGGCTAAGTCAAATAGAAAGAATTGCAGCGTTTTGTTGTTTTTTTTTTAATTTTAAATGAATAAAAGAAAAGTTTTCTGTCAAAAAAATTAGTTATGCATGTTGAAAAAGAAAAACCAGAGAACAAGATTAATTTAGTTAGTCAATAAACTACAAATAAAAACTCAATCCGGAATAAAAACGATGACAAATTTTAAAAGATCAATTGCCTAAGACCAGCTATGTATCAAATTATCCACTTTTTCCTCTAAGCAGCCACCATGCGCCACGCCAATCCATCCATGAATGTGTGTGCGCATTGCGTGCCGTCGCTCCGTCGACCGCGAGCTAGCGCACCAATACTAATGCTGAGCGAGTGCTAAGCTAGAATAGCTCCAAACACCTACTCCCAACCCAAGAGTGCCGATACTTTTTATTGTTACGAACTCTGTTTTCTCTGGCACTGTGTATCACAGTTATGAAATCTTATTGTTTGTATTCTTCCACCTCCACACAGCAATCGTAGCAACACTAGCCTCAAGCACCTACTAGTAGTAGGCCGAACTAGTAATTTGTTTATGGTAATGATTGCCGATGATGACGACGACCACGGTGATGATGCCGATCTAAGTAGGCTGGCAATCAATTGCAATCCCAAACAAGATGTGCAATGATGTGGTGCAGCTGTGACGACGTGGTACAACTCAGAAATGGAGCAACATATAAAAATTCTTCCACGTATGCAGGCAGCACCTGAAGGTTAAACTTTCGCGAGGTGGTGAGGGTTAGATAAGACACCGGCCACGATGGCAGACGGCGCGTCCAAGACGTCAAGCAAGCAAGAAGAAGAACGTAGCCAAGTTGGCCATTTGCTGCAAGGTGCATGTGGTTGCAGTGGGCCAACCGGAGGGCTTATTTTCGGATCTAATCTGCCAACAACGGGGTCTTTCCAAGATGGAGAATCGAAATCGATCGAAAAGAAGGAGATTGCTACTTACAGAATTCCACCAGCACGAACTCGTTGTCCTCGATCACCTTCTGGAAGTTGTCCTTGGTCAGCACCAGGACGCTGTCCTCGGTTTTGACTTCGTCATCGGCGGCCACCAGGGCCAATCCGGCCACCAACAGCATCAATCCCAGCACTCTCATTGTGTGTGTGTATGTGTGTTCCGTTCCCCCGTCGTCGATTCCTCAGAGCCTACTGCGCGCCTCTCCTGTCCGTGTCTGTTCGGTGGGAGCAAACACCGGAAAAAAGAAATTTTTGGAATTTTGATTCAATATTTGCCGACACTGTTTCTTTTTGTAGTTTTGCTGTTTTTTTTTGGTGTCAAAAAAGGAAGAAGCAGTTGCCGGTTCGCGTTTTTCCAATGAACTAGCTCGAGCCGGAAGCACCCGCTCAACTTTTATATCGGAACAAGACCTCGCTACTTTTTCCACTTGCAATGAATCACACACACGCACACCAGCTCCCGCGAGGAAAAGTCATTGGAAAATTATGCTCATCACCAACCAACTGAACCCCCCTTTTTCTTTTCACCCCACTCAGAGACAAAAAAACACGACTACTTACGTTCACGCTCAGACAACTACTGAAAGAGGAACGCCGCTGGCTGCTTCCAGCAAGCTTGTGGAGAGAGAGCGCACCCGAGAGAGAAAAGCTTCGTACGTGGCAGGTTCGCTCCGTGTGCGGCTGCGATTGGTCGAACCACGCGTGCTTTGACAGAAGAGAAACGTCAAGCGGGCTGTTGTTGGGTGGTGCATGGTTTACGGTAACCACCCTGTGCGACGTTGACGGATGGGTGGTGCACACCGTTAGATGAAAACAGTGACAACTGGTGGGGTAATGTTTACAGTTTGTCGGGTGCGCTGTGATTGGTTGGGGAGGGTTGTGAATGAAAAAGCAGTTTCACAACAGGTTAGGGGCGGACATTTTGTGATTCATCATTCATTTCATCATCATCATTCATGTTGGACGAAAGTGATCTAAAATTAAACTACACTGAAAACCCAACCATGGTAGTTGCTACCATAATGTAGGGTTAAATTGAGAACACACACCGACGTATTTTTGCTAAAAACATTCCGTGCTTGGATTGACTGATTAACGCAGTCAGTTTTACTATGTCGTGAGCGGTATGGTAATTTTAACCCTCCAATATGGAGAGAATGATAATGATTTCGTAATTGCTACCATGCAATTTTGTGGAAGCATGGTTCATTTTACCATATTTGCGTTTACTTTTACAAAAAAGCCGCAGTTAATTTAATAGGCAGCATTTTTAGCAAATGTTCTTAAAATTACCATGGTCGGGCTTTCAGTGTACACTGAACACTCGGTGGTTCGACAGGTTTTACCACTAGCGTGCACAGGGTGGGGCAACATGGGGCAACTGCCCCACCATCCTTAGAAGTTTGTTCTAAATTTGGTCAGGAGGTGTCCATAAACGACGTAATATTCGAAACGTCCATATTATTGCCCCACGTTCCTCAAGGAGCTGGGCACGCTACTGGGTTTTACTTTGTATATCGTTTTTTTGACCAAGTCAAACTGATACCGTTACGAAATAAAATTTTTGCTTACTTTTTCACAGGAATCCCATGGCACATTGGATGTTTTGAAAAAAGTATTCTAAAATTACTTGTTCTATTGAAAAAAGGAATAAATTGTATTTTATCAAAGAATCAAAACAAAAAAAAAAACAATCAGAGCAACAAAAAAAAATCTGAGGGCTTTTGTTAATTTGATTTGGTTAACCGCGGTGGATTTTCTTGAAATAATTCGAACTGTCAAAATTCCACCAAAGCATCTACCGGTGGATATTTTTCTACCACAGATTTTTGTGCGATCAATGTGGTAGATGCTTTGGTGGATTTTTTGACAGTTCGAATTATTTCAAGAAAATCCACCGCGGTTAACCAAATCAAATTAACAAAAGCCCTCAGTAATATACTTAAACAATTTTCAATGTCTGGAGCATTTTGACAGCTGCAACTATTTTGCTAATTCTGAGAGAACAAGCAACAATTTCACAAACCTGAAGAGTTGAGTGGTAGCTGGGGAAGCCGGCTACTGTTTTTGTTTAGAATCTAGAGTTTAATTATTAGTTATCATTCCATCTGAAGCGGAAAAGCATTTGAAAATAACCTTCTCCGATTGAGGTTTTGCAGCGCGCCTGTGTTTCAAATGTAGGTGGCGCCAAAATGAGGTTACTTGCCAAAAATCGTATTTCTTTCTGCTGGATTGAAGAACAAAATCGCTTATTTCTCATGATTCCCTGCATCAATCTTAATGAAACTAGTTGCAAAAGACGAGAAACATTTTTTGCTTTAAAATAATGAACATCAATTTTTGGGCGCGCAAAATTTTGTGACCTTTTTCTTTAAAAAAAACATGTGTTGGAACACGAAAAAATGAGTTTCCCCGTATATATCAAAGAAATAAACAGTTATATAGTTGATAACAGATGTGTTAACGAATATTCAACAATTTTCATTGATTTTTGACAGACTTTCTTGCCAAATAGTCCAAATTACTATCTTTTTCTAAATTTCCAGTTTTCTCATAGAAAAATCAAACAAATATTGGAAAGTTGTACACCAAATTGCTGGAAATAATTTTTCTCATCCAAATCCGGCATAAGTTTCAAAAAAAATGTTGATTATGAAGGAAAAAACACATTTTTTTCCAAAAAATCATAAGTTTAAGCTTTTTGTTCATTGGTGGCGACATGTGGCTTTTAGCTTTGCTGCAAATCCTCTATCCTTCTTAAATTACGGTATGCTGATCGGAAGGAACGCGGTCAAGAAATGTTGCGTATTCTTTTCGTGACCCCCCCCCCCCCTCCCCCCCTCCCAAGAAATGTTGACAGTTCGGTATGAGCGCGATTGACGGTGTGCGCGCTTGAGGTTCTTTCGAGGAAAAAATAAAAAGATTAAAATTATTCAAAAGTTAAAATTGAATAGATTAAAAATGTTTATTCAAAAAAAATTTCTTCAAAAAACTTCAAAATTTCAATGGAAATATTGTCGCTCTGGCACTAAATTTAACTGAGCGATTTCCACGCTCGACGCAATTTTTCTCTCCGCCTTTTTTGGTCAAACTCGATCAGTGCGTAAGCCAAGTTTGTTTCCTTCATGCTTAGAAATTTAGGAAAAATAATTTATAATTTGTTGATTGCTAACAATTCACTTGAAAACAATTGTTTTTATTAAAACTTTACAATAAAATTCTAATATTTTTTTTTCTAAAGCACGGTCTACTTGTTGCAGGGAGCCTTAGCCTTTTTTACTTTAATTTTTTAAAATTTTAGTAAAAAAAAAACACCTAAGATATCTATGCAGAATGTTATTTGTGAATGAATCTCGTTTAAAGTGTAAATTCAATTTTGTTTAAAATATAAAAATATTGGTTCAAATATTCAGGTTTTTTTATATTTATATTTTTTTCAAGTCATTTTCAAATCTAAACTATTAGATCACATTCAACGAACGAAATATATTCTTCTCGGGTTTCGCACAACTGTCAGATTCAAGCGACGAATGAAATTTGTTTACCAACACGAAACGTGCAATCCAAAAACGCGTGTGAAATCGGCGCCGAAGTGAATTAAAATTGAAATTAATTTTTGAGTCAGTTTTTCACGCGGAAACTTTTTCCTAAACCATGGAGGCTGAGCCAGTAATTGCGGCGGAGCCCGCCGTGGAAGAGTCCAAGCAGGAGGTGGAAAAGGTCGTCCCCGAGGAACCCGTTGAAAGTGCGCCCAAAAAGAGTGACGAATTTGCTTACCTCGATGCGGCCGGCTTTTCCTCGGAGCGATTTAAAATTGAGATTAAGAATTTGCCCAAATATTACGGGATTAATGTGAGTAGATTTTGGTGTGGTTTGTAGAGGAGTTTTGATTGGTTTTGCTTTCAGGAAATGAAAAAGTTGCTCAACGTTAAGCTTTCGCTGGCGACCAACAAGATCAAGATCATGCGTCCGGGTTGTCCGTTTTTGTTCGTTTGCTTCCGGGACGACTCGGAACGGCAGGCGGCCATCAAGGCAATTGACGGGTACACCTGGAAGGGTAAGAAGTTGCAGGCCCTCGAGGCGAAACCTTCGCCGGATCCGTTGGTTAAGCGGCGGAATGAATCCACGAAGCCGGACGGAGTTGTATCGGTTAAGAAGCGCCGTACGCTGGAGGAATCGGTCACGGCACTGGCTTATTTGAGTTACGAGGACCAGCTAAAGCAGAAGCAGTCGGAGATGCACAACGTGTTGAAAGGGTTTGGTGATGAAGTTTGGAAGAGTTGTCCTACGCTGCGGTCTTTCATTGAGCAGAAGAGGAAGGAGCACGATGGGCTGCCTTGCAAGTTGGAGGACATTCGGGGTTCGCCGCAGGTTGACGGGTATCGGAACAAGTGCGAGTTTTCGATCGGGAAGGATGGACAGGGCGAGGTGAGGGTTGGGTTTCGTGTGGGAAGCTACTCGAATGGGTTTTTGGAGGTTGAATCGCCGGATCAGTTGAAGCACATTTCGGAGAAGATGAAGTCGACTGTGAAGCTGTTTGAAGAGTTTGTGCAAAAGTCGGAGTATGAAGTGTACAGCCCGGAGACGTACAAGGGATATTTCCGTCAGCTGACTGTGAGGACGTCGAACGCGACCGGACAAGTGATGGTGGTCATCGGAATCCATCCGCAGGAGCTTGGAGAGGAAAAGTTGTCTGAATTGCGGTCATCGCTGGTCAGTTGGTTCACCTCGGAGAAGGCTAAAGAGATCGGAATCAGCTCAATTTACTTTCAAACGATTGAAAAGTTCAAATCTGGCCAGAACGCTCATCCGACGACCCATCTGTGGGGCGAAACGCACATCATCGAGGAAATTCACGGGTTGAAGTTCCGCGTTAGCCCGCAGGCCTTTTTCCAAATCAACACTCCGAGCGCGGAGATCCTTTACCAAACGGCGATCGACCTGGCCGGTACGACCAAGCAAACCAGCATTCTGGACATTTGCTGCGGAACCGGCACGATCGGGCTGTGCTTCGCCAAGCACTGCAAGCAGGTTCTGGGTGTGGAAATCGTGGCCGAAGCCATCGCGGATGCCACGCACAACGCAAAGGAGAACGGGATTGAAAATTGCAAGTTTTACACCGGAAATGCGGACGACTTGATCACGTCGCTGGTGAGGAACGCTAACGTTCAAAAAGACGAGGATCTGGTGGCGATTGTGGATCCACCGCGTGCGGGACTTCGTGAGTTTTCGCTTAAATTACTAAATTTCATATAAACTATCAACACGATCTCTCTTCCAGATATTCGCTCCATCACGCAGCTGCGCAACGCTCGCGGCCTGAACCGGCTGATCTACGTGTCCTGTTCGCCGCAGAGCGCCGTCAAGAACTGGGCCGACCTGATGCGTCCCCGGTCGAAGGTTATGCGCGGCGGGCCGTTCATGCCGAAGCGTGCCATTCCGGTGGATCTGTTTCCGCACACGCCCCACGCCGAGTTGATTGTGCTGTTCGAGCGGGAACCGGAGCAGGACGAGGAGGAGGAGGAGGAGCAGAAGAAGGACGAGACTGAGAAGGTGGAAGAGAAGGAGGAAGGTAAGGTTGAGGGTGGGGACAAAGCGGCTGAAGTTGTTGCTGAAGCGAAGGTTTGAACATCGATGATGTTTTTGGGGAAAGTGAATAATTTTGAAATAACGAAACATTGATCAATTTGAAGGAGCCATTTTTATTTACGCCGAAAAATACTTATAAACTAAATCAGGAACATTTAAATCGCGTAAACTCTCACGTAATCCACCAGCAGCGTACTGTTCGCATTCCACGTCGGATACCAATCGCCCCGCGCATTCCAAAACGTGTACATCGCCTTCACCGACAAATCCTTCCACGGCTTTTCCGGAAACAGATGAAAATCGTAATGACCCCCAACGCCCACCCCCAAGCTAACGTAAAACTCCTTATCGAACGGCGCCATCCGATTCCCGCTAAGCTTCCACAAGTTCGCAATCTGCGGCTTCGTCGCGACCATCTCCTCGTAAAAACCACTCCCCTCCGGAACAATATGGCAGTACGTTTCCTTGTCCACCTCCATAAAAATCCCCTCCGGACTCCAAGTTAGCGCAAACTCGTGAAATTGGTCACTCCAGTTGGGTGGCCGCGTGAGGGTGCACATTTTGGAGCAGCGCAGCGGTTCGGCGTTGTTGAGGATGAGACCTCCGGAGAGTTGGTTCCGCAGACGGGGTCCACCCGGGGAGTAGGCCACTCGCATTAGACCGGAAGCGTACTCGTCACGGCCGTAGAATTCGTTGCTCGGGCGGAGGTAGAGCTCTGGAAATAAAGTGGGTAAATGAAATGAAAACTTCTCGTTTGAAAATAAATATAAAATTAAAAGCCGATTTTAAAAAAAATATTTTTTTAACAGCTATACTTTTTTGAAAGCCCTCTACCCTGTGTTAAAAATGAGTGATAGAAAAAACTATCATTTGATTATTCTTGTACCGAAATATCAAAGGAGATAGCGACCGTTTCTATAGGTTGTGAGTTTTCTTTTTTTTAATATCGTGATTGTTAGCAAGAGATTTTTTTTCTATCACTCCTTCTCTGTTCCGTGTTCCGCACACTCGTCGAAGATTGTTTTGTTTTCTCAGAAAACCGCAATGAATGAACGCGAGAGCACGACCACTTATAACATCGTTTGTTTTGTGGCGTCTTCTGTTGCTATGTTGATTGTGAGAAAGAATAAGGAATGTCACTCAGAATTTTGTAAACACAAGGTAGAGAATGATGATTATTGATGAGTCGCTGAGAACTGAAAGTATAATATTTTTATAACCGTGGCCGTGCCTAAGAAATATTGAAAGAATTTATTTTTATCTTTTTGAAAACATACCCGCTGAGAAATTTCACGCCCCGATCGGCCTTTGTCAGCCCGAAAAAATATATAAGAAATATTAACTAAAACGTTGCGATGCAAATTTTTGGACATTTTTGTGAAATCCTTTCCGCGAATGTAATTTTGCACCTAAAAATTTGAAAATTAATAAAACATTCTATGATTTACAATTTTTTTTTATTGAACACTACTTTTGAATGTATGACAAAAGGTTGAAAGACATAAGGCCGAATAGACAAAAGGTTGAATGACAAGATGTGGAATGGACAAAATGTCGAAAAGACAGTTGGTCGAAATCAGTGTTTTTCAAGGTGCCTTTAAAAATGATTTTCAAAATTGTTCCAAAAGTCTCAAATGGAAAGTACCACAGCTTTTATTTTTCATATTAGTGAATTTAATTTTAAAGAATGCAAAAACTAGCAGAAATACTACAGATATTTTTTCAAAGAATTTAAGTACATCTGGAGTTTTTTGTAAAAAGGTCCAATAAACTCAATTTTCAGTTTTTGCTTTTTTGTGTTCTCTAATACCCCTTACTCAAGGTGGTTTGAAAAACACCCAAAAAGCAAAAACTGGAAATTTGGTTTATTGGACCTTTTCAAAAAAACTCTAGAATCTTTGAAATATGTTCTGGCTTTTTAACATTACACTTTTTAAGAAATCTCTCTATGTTTGAAAGAATTGTAAACTCACAAAAAAACTGAAACAAGTATAATGTGTGTATAATGAATATAACAATATGTTTGAATTAAAAATCTCGCAAACCTATATAAACATGAACAGTTAATGTTTAGAGAATGAATTAACTCATACAAATATTACAGAATCCTTTAAATACGTTTTAGTTTAGTCTGTTCATACTTGAAAGAATGGAATTCTCTAAAAACAAACTGGAACAAATATAAATTAATTTGAAAGCACTGAAATAATTACAGAAATATTACAGAAACAAGAAGACAAAAAAACTTTTTGGACTTGTTTAAATTCAGCCATTTTCTCGTAAAACTATTTAAAACAGTACTCATGTTTGAAAGAACGAAAAAAACTCACAAAAACTGAAAAAAAGAAATAATTTATTCGGAAATATGCTTGTATTGAAAAAAATGTTAAAAAATCTATTCAAAGTATTTTGTAGTAATTTGAATATTTAAAAAAAGCTATAAAACAGTGATAATCCAAAAAAAAAAGAAACATTTGATACCCACATTGCAAGTTATACAAATTTGAGTAATTTTTGAAAATCGGTATTTTGTGAAAATTTTAGTATTTTATTCCAAAAACTCTGAAACAGTGATAATGCTTATCAAATTTAGAATCGTTTGATACCCATATTGCAAATTATGAAAAAATTTAGTATTTAAAAAAGAAACGGCATTTTGTGAAAATTTTAGGGTTGCATACCAAGAACTCTAAAACAGCGAACACGCAATTTTAAGTATTAAGGGGTTACATACATGTAAATCGACAATAAAGTCAGAGGTTGGTGTGAGCACACACTTAATTTTATTTAAAATCTTTTTTCATGGCATCAAAATATATTTTTTCATTTATTATCAAAACAAATTAGTAGACATTTGGTTGTATCATTGCCGAGATATAGCTATTTGAAGTTATCAGTTTCAAAAAACGGGTGCCAAGATATCTCAACACTGCCTTGACCAAATCGGCTCAAAATCCTGTGTGCATGACGAAGGCCGATTTAAAAAAAAAAAAAAAAACTCATTGTAAAAAAAGATAAAAGTATATTTTTGTTTTTCATATAAAAAATTGTCAGTTTTTGATTTTTGTATTTTTTTAAAGCAAAATTTCAAAATCGGGCTTCGTCATGCGCACGGGATCTGTTTTGGGAGTCTTCACCCCTAATTTCAGCAAATTTGGTCCATCCCATCTCGAGATATCGTGACACCCGTAAATCAACTTGGTGTTTCGAGAAAAACGCTCAGAAAGTTTGACAGTCCGCTTTGCACATGGCAAAATTTTTACCGTAAATCGTCTCTTACTCAGTTTAATCATAAAATATCTTTATGAAACTTTCAGGAGTGATTAAAAATCATCTTTTTTAGTGGATTCAATAAATTTTTTGTAATATGAAAATTTGTGATTTTCTACATGTATGTAACCCCTTAAATAACAAACGGTATTTTGTAATTTTTTTGAGTACCAAAACTAAGAACCTTCCTACATTATCAAAACAAATATTTTCTTAGCTTTAATAGTTCCGTAGTAACATTTTAATAGGGCGAATCTGCATTTGTAAACAAGCAGTCTATCCCTTTCGCTCAAGTGACAGTTCACGTCAAGTAAGAGAGGGATAGACTGCTTGTTTACAAACGCAGATTCGCCCTATTGAACTGTTACTACGGAGTTTAACAGGATATGGCTTCAATTAGTTGATTTTAGTAAGATATTTTAAAAGAGTTATCGTCGATAAAGTTAAAAGATTATCACATTTCGATAACAATAACGATAGTGTAAATGATTATAGTCATCGTTATCGAACCTCAATAATTTTATCGTAGACAATCTTGCAGATAACCTTTTCTGCACGCAAAAAAAAAAGTTTTACGCTCAACCTGTACGAAGTTTGATTTAACAAAAAGTTTGTTGAATGTTATCAACATTAGTTTAAAATTAAATTTTAAATATTTTGTATTTGTACAAAGTGTACTGCCGTTCTACGCATAATTGTCCCATGTTCGAAAAAGTGCAACTGAGAAAAACGCGATTGAAATTTTTCGATCGATTTCTGTGTTTCTACGCATAATTGTCCCGTGGGTTCCTATTCGCCCTATGTGTCCCTAATTGCCTCAGTTAGCAGTGTATCACTCTTATTTGTGATCCTCTTGCTAAACAACAAGTAAACACGACATAATGCTACATAAAACTAATGATTCCGTATAAGAAAATACTTGGTGGGACAATTATGCGTAGAAGTTAAACGATGGGACAAACAGACTTGATGTTGTTTTCAATGAGTTTCCGAACAAAGTACCCGATTTTATGTGTTTTTCTTAAAGTATACGACAAACTAAACTTAAAAATGTTAAGAAGTCAAAATCGTCCAAAAATGACATGGGACAATTATGCGTAGAACGGCAGTGTAAGTATGCTAAAAAAATCGTCATCTAAACATAATTTTGACCCAATTCATACCTCAAAAATATTTGCAAAAAATATACTCACGTGGAAATATCCAATCTCCCTTCGGCAACTTTGCCCTAATCACCACCCTCCCGTACATGAACTTGAACGAGTTGAACGTCGATATCTGCGCCGACAGCGCCGGCGGTATCATATCAAAGTCAATCTTCCGATCCCGGATGCAATCCCGCGAGTTCAACACGCCCGTACACTCCGCGGCAAACATAAACTTGGTGTTGGTCGAGCCCGGGCCAAACTTGCTCTCGAACAGGGTCGGCTTGATGGCGAGTTTCCCCTCCCGGACCTGGATGTTCTCGTCGAAGTCGGCGTACACGACGAACTCGTTGTCCGGATCCGAGCCGAAGCGATTTTCGATGCGCCACTTTTGTTCGTTCAGGGAGCGACCTTCGAACGTTTCCTCGAAGATCAGCTTGCCGCTGCACACTTTGCGACCGTTGACGAGGGTTCGCGCTCGATCGCACTCTTTGTAGCCCAGCTCTTCGGCGCTGGTTTGCGTTGAGATTGTCCGAGTTCGGATCAGGGGTGGGGATTGGAACTCTTTGGATTCGTAATCGAACGGTCCTAGTGGCACGTACGTATCCGGATCTACGCCTTTCGTTCGCCGTTCGTTGTTTTTGTACACAAACGGAGGCAGCGTCGTTGACGTAGTCGTTTTCCGACCTCCTCCGCCAACCCCCGGCGTAGGCCCGGTAAACCTGGTGACCTCATACGTGCCATAGTTCCCACGGTACGTCACGCCGTTGTGCGTAATCACCGTCTTGTAGTAGATCGTATCGCCGACCTTCAACTCGGCCTTCCGGTCGACGAACACGAAGCGGCCGTTCCGGGGCTGAGTCAGCGTCTTGGCCCAACGGCCAATCTCGTACTCGTCCTCGAAACGGTGGTTCAGCTTGGCGTGGAATCCGAACAGAGTGATCCCCGCTTCTTCAGGGATCCAAGCGATCAAACCACGCGGTTGGTACACCTCGAAGCGTGGCTTTGGTGGACGGTAGCGGGAAGATCTTCGGGGAGTGGAATCTACTAGAGCACTACCGATGAATATTAAAAGCACAAATTGTAGTTGGAGCCGCGCGGGCATCTTGAGCTCGGTTTGAAGGTCGCGATCGTACTGACAGGAATGAGTAAGAATTCCGAGGAGTTCGGATATCGCCGGATTTCCCGAGTGTTCAAGCTTGCACATGGCCCAGTGCATCTTATTCAGCTACTCGACCAATGAGAAGTTGATGTGCTTTGAGACTCCCAAACACTTTTTATTAATTAGCCGTTATCGATACGATCAGCGTGCTAAGCGGCGCGCCTGGCAGATTATAGTAGATCGTGGGAATGTTCGTTGAGACAATGTGCGCGCGAGAAAGCATTGACATGCATGCGGTTGAGATTGTTGTTTTAAGCAATGTTTTGTTAATAATTAGAAAAAGAACTTTTGTTACATGTGATTATACTCCATACATCACAACAGTTACGATTCACAGAGTTCTAAGTATTGATTTAAAAGTAAAAGAAAAGAAAATTTTAAATTTCCAGAAGAATTTCCATATTTTAATAAAAAAGTTTTTGGAATATGCATTATGCAGAAGAAGAAATTTCTTTTTTGCGTTCCTGTAATCTAAACGCAGGGAATGCAGTTTAAATTGTTTCAAGGGGTGACATAAACTTTAAAACATATTTGCAACTGCCTTGAATACTGTTTATTTAAAGTTGATTCATACTTTTCCTTCAAGTCTGTTTTGGTTTGATTACAAAAATCCAAACAAAACTTTTTTTTCACAAAAAACACTGCAAAATAATGATCTCAAGCCAATATTGTTTTTGTCTTATAAATAAACACTACTTAACAATAGATTGTATAAGAATGAGATTTTTTTGCTTTTTTTAACAATATTTTCTTTTTGCTCCTTTTTTAGAATAAATATGGCCTAAGTTACTGACGAAAAAATGACAAAATATCAATGAATGTATAGAAATATTTTTCTGAAGTTTCATGACATTTAATAACAGAACGTTCTACCATATTGCTCTATTGTTGGCATTCTTTCTCTACTAACACATATCTTTCAAAAAAAATGAAAAATATGAAAATAAACGAAGATTATAAAGTCGGTCAAAATCAAGTTTTTGTAAGAAAAAGTTATTTGAAAAATGGTTAATTTTTTTTGAGTGAAACTTTTTTTCTGAATAGTCCTAATTGTAATATTGTAGAGTTCAGGGAAACACATCCGGTTAATCCGGTGCTAACATTTCAATGACACAATGATAATTTATTAACAACGGCTTACTACGATTAGAATACAACCCAGAATACAATACCACCCTAACCATAACATAAAACTTGGTCGAAGACACCAAATCGATTGGATTTTCGAATGTGTTCGTAGCACTTTTCTATGAACATCCCTCAAATGGAGACTTTTACGAAAAAACTAATGATGAAAAATGGCTTATTTAGACATAAGGAATCGATGGAAAAAGTTTTTTACACTCGCTTTTTAGTTTGACACCCCTTTGACACGGAGTTCACACACACTACCAACCTTTTGTTTTGATAGTGTGCGTGAGTGCAGTGTAAAAAGTGACAGTTCTTTTTTTTCCTTTGCTATGTCAGAGCACTGTCAGTTCGTCACTTTTTAGTTTGTTTTTGTCACACCAACGGGGTACAAACTAAAAAGTTTCATACGAAAAAGTGACCAACCACCGGGGGTTGCGTGTAGTATCGTTTAACTTCACTGGGCTCGCCATGTGGTGCCAGCAAATGTAGAGGAAAATATATTTTCAGATGTGGTGGTTTTTTTTTAACTATTTTTAGATGTGGTGTTTTTTTTACTGTGAACAATGTTTGATTCAATTATAATTTATTTTGATAAAAATATAAAAAAATGCTAGAATGCACTCAGCCAAAACAAAGTTTAAAATATATATGGTTCGCATATGAACGAAATCATTTGTAAAAAATATAAATATTATAAGAATGCCATATAAATATTGGATTTTATATGGAAAACCCATTAATTTGTATAAGTAGCAGGCCAAGGGTGCATGATACTGATGATACTCGTCGGTTGACACATCCAGGCGAGGAACATCCTGGAAGGAGCCCAACTACATCCGTAGTGCTGGACAAAACAGCATGGCTCTGGTTCCTTGCAAGTGTCCTATTTTCTTACCTCCACGTTGGCTTGGTTTAGTCATCATGATGACAAGGTGTAACCTAGCTGGTGGCCTGTGGAAACGACTCGTAAACCTTTGACCAGCGAGGGTCAGAGTAGAGACGGCTAGAAGAAAGGGGCGCGTCAATGTGGGAAAGGGAAGTAATTTGTGATTGTAGACGGTATTGTTTGGATTCGCAGTATGTTGAGTCAACTGCTATGGATGTACCTGAGCATCGCAGAACGGGGTTTCTCTTCTTTCCATTTAAACTAACAGCTATCTTCTGTTTATTTTGTTTCACTGATTTTCTTGAACGGCTTCTGTTTACTATCCTCCATTTGATTTCGATTTTACTTATTTGATTCTCTTATTTCTTAACACTTTTCCACTCTATTTTACCAATTGATGCTGCTGTAACAAACTGTCTGCTTTCCCTTAATTTGGCAGCGATGTCAATTTTGTTTATCATGTGCATTTTCTTTATCTATTTGAATAATTTCTAATTTCTACTATCTTTCTTTTACTATTGATTCTTTACATAGTATATTTCCTTCACTGTCCATTGTTTTGAAACTTCACCTTTTTCTTAAGCAAGTGAGGTTCGAGCCCTTACTCAATTTATGGAATGATTAAAGGATTAACACAAATATTACTATTGTATTTTTGATAAACTTTTCTAAAATGCTTAGGACCAAAATATTGTAACAAAACACCGCGACAAAAGAAATAGCAACAGATAAACACGACTCAACAATAGGGAAGATTTCAGGAGAAAACAATACACAGTAAAATAACAACTTGTTTTTGAATTCAAACTAAAAACAAAACAGTTTTTGCTTTAATGAAAGTTGATAGGCACACAATGAATGGTTAGGCGCTTATACTTACATCAAACCCTACGTAATGTACCACCCCAGGCCGAGTTAAAATGTGTAACCGGAAAAGAAGGTGTGTATGCCTGGCACGAACACTCAAAGCGTGTTCTAGCGTGCTGCTCGTACTGACTCAGAGCAAGGGTGAGATGTAGGTGTAAGGGCAGTGCGTGTTCGTCGGGAACCTAGTGCATAAGATCGGTCAAGGCCCGTTCTTACACTGAAAATTGCGAATTGCGAAAGCCCATTAATTTGTATAAGTTAATCACATGAATTTTATAAGGTTACACCAAGCGTGATTTTCAAAAGAACACCTTATATTTTTTCCATAGAATAACCTCATAGATAATCTATGTTTTGGTAATGAATTCGAAAAACTTATGGCTT
Source organism: Culex pipiens pallens (assembly GCF_016801865.2). NCBI lineage: Eukaryota > Metazoa > Arthropoda > Insecta > Diptera > Culicidae > Culex > Culex pipiens. The sequence continues at coordinate 205,290,948 of NC_068938.1, forward strand.
TCATACGTAAAAAGCATTATTTGTTTAAGTTTTCCCTATGAATTACGAAATGTATATGAGAAACTTCTGAAAGCAATGAATATTGCTCATATTGCTAATGGATATTCTTTGACCGTATTACGTTTATAAGGTTCAACTTATGGACGCCATATACACTGTAACTGAAAATCACACTTTGCTGAGTTCGTTTTCGCACTTTTTCATAAGATTTTTTCAGTTCAACTACGATTACACTTTTTTGTGTAATCGCAGTCGAACTGAAAAAATCGTATGAAAAAGTGCGAAAACGAACTCAGCAAAGTGTGATTTTCAGTTACAGTGTAGTCTTTTTGCTGAGTGTGTTATGAATATCGTCAAATTATTTAAAAGTTTCATGCCAAAATTATTCCAAATTGCCACAAAACTACACAAATCTGGCATCCCTTTCCCAAGCGCATGCGCAAAACAGTAAACACAGCTCGAACTGTCAAAATATTGAACGAACAGACAGAACAGAGGCAGAGGGTGAAAAAAGTTGGTGAAAATTCCCATCCGGGAGAAGCGACGACGTTCCTGTTCTGCTCCGCGCCGTGAGTCTCTTTCAGTGGGTTCCTGGTTTCCCGGGGCCGATCAATCTGTATCCGAAAGTGTGTGTCCATCCCTACAAGTAAGCGATTTGTGTGTGAAATTAAATGTTTGTGATGTTCGTTTGAGTTGCATGAAAATGATGTTCATTTTGATTTTTTTTTATTCCACCAAACCATAGAAAAGAAATCTCCTGCATGACTTTATTTTCGCTTTCCGTCCCCGTTTTTGTTTCTGTGTGAGCTTGAAATCTTTAATGAGAGTAGAAGCGACTAAATGCTAGGCTAGAAACGATGACTGCACGGACTCTAGGCTAGGAACCTGCCCTGCCTCGAGAACTTGCCAAGTGTCAAAGTGCAGTCTTTCGATATTGACTGGTCTGGTCTCGCCCTCTTCAGAGACTCGCATGACGACGACGACGATGAGGCAGGCAAGCAATTGATTAATTAAGAGAGCGTTGGTTTAAAAATAGACCAATTGCGTAATTCCGCGACTCAGCTCAACGTTTCGGAAATGTCGAAAACTGTGCTCGAACCTTCGCCAAAAAGAACAGAAAAAAAAATCCTCCTCCACAGTCTAATCTATAATGGGGAGAGCTCACGGTTATCAGTAGAGTTCGCAGTGGGGATTTCTGCGGTTTCGTTTGCCACGGACTTGAAGCAGGGAACCCTGGCTTTGTGGGAACCGATTTTTTTTTCACTTTCTGCGGTATCGCGCATGTTTCCTTGGGTGTGCAGTGCTAGCAGCGGCCAAGTCACGTCAGGTCAGGGAAGGGTAGGGTGTGTATTGTGTTATCAGGCTTGGCACGTCACGACCTGCAGGAAAAAGACTTCAATGCGAGAGTCCTTGCAGCACTAATCGCTCGATTTTAATGGCTTTTTCTAAAGCACTGTCCAGTATGTAAAAAAAGTATTTACACCCTTTAAAATTTTACAGAAACCTAGTACTACGTTTTGTTTAAAAACTCATGCCGAACATTTTGCTACAAAAAGCTCATGAAAAGATGATTTCTATAAAAAGTTACAGTCATCCCTCATTCGGAACAGTTTACAGTTCGGCTAATGTTCAACAAATCATATAAAATCGATAATTGAACATAATGATTTGCTTCATGTAAAAGCTTTTCTTGCGATCTTTCGATTGATGTATAGACCGGCTGTACATTTTTACGTTTTATATCAAGTTTATAGTTACCGGAGATCGTGATGGTAGATAGGAACTCTAATAAAATTGGATTGGAGGATTGTTATTTTTCTTTTGTTTAGGAAATCGTATAGGTAATCACTCTTATTGTATATGTTTATCTTTATCTTTATCGAAGAACCATTCAGCGATATCGTGAGAAGTTTTGATCCGATTTTGTCAAATGTAAAATTATGAAACCTAAGTTAAATTCTCTCACTACATTGAAAAATATAATTTCACATTTTTTAATAACGACTGACGATTCAAAATGGCTTCAATCGTATTATTTGACTCTTTTGAAGTGTTAGTTGTGTTTTTGATAATTTGAAAATACAAAGAAAATAGGGCTAGGTAGCACTAAAAAAACTATTTTTTCATAATTTTCATTCGCATTGTAAGTAGTTGTGGAAAATTTCTCAGCTTAACTGGTGGACACTTTTTTTGAAATTTGAAGAAAAAACAAATTAAAAAATATAATTATAACTTGTAAGTTGAGCATTTATTTAAAACTTCAAAAAAAAAAAAAAAAAAACTTTTTGATTTAAAATTCAATTTTACATATGAAAATGAGGTAGTAAGTTTCGTACGTTCGTCAACTTTTGACGTACAAAACTACAAAAAAACTAAAAAATATTGAATTTCAAAAGTTTGAAATTGCGGTTGGTTGAATATTATCTCTATTTTGAGCAGGGATGGAATAATCGCAAAAAATCATTATCGCTTGCGAACTTTCTTCACCCGCGAAAGAGAGAGGAGGCAAATTACGCAAAAGAAAGTCGCTCCCGAACTTCTCAAAAAAATCTATCTGTGGATGATTTTTTGTGATTTTCCTTGTTAGCATCACCTAAAATTATTCATTTCGCTTTGTTTACACTAATTGCCCAACTACAAAAAGTGACTGTTCATTTTTCGACCTGTGACGTTACACATGCAAGTGTAGTAGTGAAAAAGATGTTCCGCCAAATAATCAAGATGATGATTTTTTTAGATTCCTTTTACCGATCTTGCGTGCGCGAGAGAGGAGAGCCATGCTGCCGCTCTAATCGTGTCCGTCCCATATGTAAAAACAGCAAGCCGAGAAAACGCGTGTCAAAGTTGTTCCGCCCATAAGGCTACGTGTTAGAATTTCACGAAAAAGTGAATTTTCTCCGGATTTCTAGAACAAAGTACTACATTTTATTGGTTTTTCTGATAGTTTACATGATTTTGAACCAAACTGAATTATTACCTCAAAATTGACGAAATTACATATGGGACGGACTAGCTTCGAGCGGCAGCATGCTCCTTTTGGATTTTTTCTCTTGATGAACGTCCAAAGATTCTCTTTTGATGATGATTATTCCATCGCTGATTTTGAGCAATTTTAATTAAAAAATGCGGAAAAATGTGAAAATCAACAGAAACTGTTAAAAATTCACCGGTTTCTGATTTAAAATAAAAAAAAAAATGACAAAAAAACTATCACAATTTTTTTACTGGGTAAAATTAAACTTAAAAACTAACTTAATCCACCTATGTGGTTGTTGCCTTCCTCACTTTTTACCAACATTTGGTGATATGATGGGTTTGGAAACAAATTCTATCTATCTTTTATATATATACAAAATTTCGACGGTTTTGTTCGAACGAGAATCAATTCAACACGGAACGTCCGATCGAGGTGCTCTTTCTTGCGTTGGGATCGTATGGTAAGTTCGTGAGTGCCAAAAAGTTACAACCGATTCCGGAAAATTTGCAGATTGTATGGGAAAGGTTTAAATTAAGTTTTGATCACAGGAGGCTGAATAAGCAAAAAAGTCAAAAACGTCAACAAACGAAAAAAAGGCAGAACGAACTTTGTCAGGTAAGGCTTGTTTCTCAATAAAAAAAATACACAAATGTCACTTAAGCGGTCATAACTTGAGACTGAGCGTTGTCTGATCTTCAATGTTTTGGACTCATTAGAAAGGTCTTTTGATTACCTAACCAACGATCGGTCGGAAGATGGATCCGGACATAGTTTACATACATTTAAGTGAAATCCGGCATCGAAAAAGTACATAAATATCACTTAAGTGGTAATAACTTGAGACAGGACTGCCAGATCTTCAATATTTTGGACTCATTGGAAAGGTCTTTTGATGACCTATCCAACGATGGGTTGGATAGTGGATCCGGACAAAGTTTACATACATTTAAGTGAGATCCGGCATCAAAAAAGTACATAAATATCACTTAAGTGGTAATAACTTGAGACAGGGCTGCCAGATCTTCAATATTTTAGACTCATTGGAAAGGTCTTTTGATGACCTATCCAACGATGGGTTGGATAGTGGATCCGGACAAAGTTTACATACATTTAAGTGAGATCCGGCATCAAAAAAGTACATAAATATCACTTAAGTGGTCATAACTTGAGACAGGGTTGCCAGATCTTCAATGTATTGGACTCATTAGAAAGGTTTTTCGATTACCTATCCAAAGATGGGCTGGATGATGGATCCGGACATAGTTTACATACATTTAAGTGAGATCCGGCATCAAAAAAGTACATAAATATCACTTAAGTGGTAATAACTTGAGACAGGGCTGCCAGATCTTCAATGTTTTGGACTCATTGGAAAGGTCTTTTGATGACCTATCCAACGATGGGTTGGATAGTGGATCCGATCAAAGTTTACATACATTTAAGTGAGATCCGGCATCAAAAAAGTATATAAATATCACTTAAGTGGTCATAACTTGAGACAGGGTTGCCAGATCTTCAATGTATTGGACTCATTAGAAAGGTTTTTTGATTACCTATCCAAAGATGGGCTGGATGATGGATCCGGACATAGTTTACATACATTTAAGTGAGATCCGGCATCAAAAAAGTGTATAAATATCACTTAAGTGGTCATAACTTGAGACAGGGTTGCCAGATCTTCAATGTATTGGACTCATTAGAAAGTTTTTTCGATTACCTATCCAACGATGGGTTGGATAGTGGATCCGGACAAAGTTTACATACATTTAAGTGAGATCCGGCATCAAAAAAGTATATAAATATCACTTAAGTGGTCATAACTTGAGACAGGGTTGCCAGATCTTCAATGTATTGGACTCATTAGAAAGGTTTTTTGATTACCTATCCAAAGATGGGCTGGATGATGGATCCGGACATAGTTTACATACATTTAAGTGAGATCCGGCATCAAAAAAGTACATAAATATCACTTAAGTGGTAATAACTTGAGACAGGGCTGCCAGATCTTCAATGTTTTGGACTCATTGGAAAGGTCTTTTGATGACCTATCCAACGATGGGCTGGATGATGGATCCGGACATAGTTTACATACATTTAAGTGAGATCCGGCTTCAAAAAAGTACATAAATACCACTTAAGTGGTCATAACTCGAGACAGGGTTGCCAGAACTTCAATGTTTTGGACTCGTTGGAAAGGTCTTTTGATAACCTAACCAACGATGGGTCGGGTGATGGGTCTGGATGTAGTTTACATGCATTTATGTGAGATCCGATTTGCAACTCTGACACTTTTTTATACATAACTTTTGAACTACTTATCGGATCTTCAAACAATTCAATAGTGCAGTATGGGGCACCAAACCGGATCGAATGCAACTTATTTGACTCAAATCGCATCAGCCAGTGCCGAGAAAACTTGGCAAGAATTTTGAGCACCAAGGGGAATACGCACACACATACACACACACACACAGACATTTGTTCAGTTTTCGATTCTGAGTCGATAGGTATACATGAATATAGGTCTACGAGCTGTTTTTCAAAAGTTCATTTTTCGAGCAGGATTATAGCCTTACCTCAGTGAGGAAGGCAAAAAGCGCAAGGAATAAGTGACCAAAGTTCTTACCTAATACTAAAATCTTAATATAAAAGTATTGGATTCCAGGAAAAACATGATACATTTTGGAACGAAAATGTTGGCGAAATGTTATTTTTTAGACTAGAATGAGTTGAACGAAAGATTTCATTCCAAAGGTTGAAGTCTTTCGTAAACAAGTCTATTTAGTCCGCGCGAGTTGTGGCTTATCTCGGTATTCAGTTGCTCTTGCTAAGGAGCATCTACTGCGCTGTTTACACTGTTCTGATGTTTATTTTAATCCCTCATATACATTCGTACAGATCTTCCCACAGACGCACACAAACACACTTACGCATATACATGCCATAATTTATTTTTGGATATAACCGTCTGCCTTTTTTGTTACTATACTGACGCAAAACCGCGCGTCCCAACATATGTCTCAAGTCACTCAGCCAAAGCCAGCAGGAGTACACGAAACTGTTCGAATTACTTCGTCCTCTCGGGGTCGATTGCGCCGCCACATGTGTGTGCTTTCCCTTGCATGTGGTAGGATGCGATCGTCTTCCCTACGAAGCGCGCCCGCGATCAACGCGACGACGACGACGACGAAAAACGTTCTGCTCTAGATTGGACTGTGTGGACGAAGAGACTTGAGCGTTTGACGACGATCGTGGCCGAATGTGTATCACTCTCTCCCTTCGGGTGTGATTGGCACGGTACGGCAATGGGTAATTTTCGAAGCAATTTTTTAAATTGTGTTATTTTATTTTTATAGCAAAAGCAGTTTAAAAAACAAAAAAAAATTATTGAATTTGTTCTATCTCTCCCATTTTTTTTTTAAATGAGAGGGTTAATTTGCTCATTGATAAATAATAATAAAAATTTGATTGTTAACCGATAGGTATTAATTTCCTAACATAAATTTATCAGTTCTCCGCAAAGCCAAATTCTTTGATTTTACTGATGGCGATAATCATTGAGTTTTTGGATTGGTCATTTTGCAAACATTTTTTTTTAGAAAATGCGAGTAATTTTTTTAAAGATGTAGGAGGAGTGACATTGCGTTATACAAATGTTTTATTGAGGTGTTCGATAGATAAAAAAATCCCAAAATATGTATTAATTCTCGCTTACTTTTTCAAAGGTCCTATGTACATGGGAAACTCATGGCGCATTGGTTGTTTTGAAAAAGTAGTCTATTTGCAATATATTTTTTTTCCATTTTTGGCATGCATTTTGAGATTGTTTGATGAATCAATCACAAACTTACACAAAACTTTTGAATGGTATTAGCCAGATTCATTTTGCTTTTGAATAGTTACAACGTTGTTGTAACTTTGTATCCATGTTGTTGTTCTAAAGATGAGCAATTCTCTACGAAATCGGTCATTTTTCTTCAATTTTAATTTTTGTATTTTTTAATCCGACTGAAACTTTTTTGGTGCCTTCGGTATGCCCAAAGAAGCCATTTTGCATCATTAGTTTGTCCATAAAATTTGGTGATTTTTTTTTATTTAACTTCTTATCACTAAAATTTGATTTGCAAAAAAACACTATTTTTTTTTTATTTTTTGATATGTTTTAGAGGACATAAAACGCCAACTTTTCAGAAATTTCCAGGTTGTGCAAAAAATCATTGACCGAGTTATGAATTTTTTAATCAATACTGATTTTTTCAAAAAATCGAAATATTGGTCGCAACATTTTTTCAACTTCATTTTTTGATGTAAGATCAAATTTGAAATCAAAAAGTACTCTAGTAAAATTTTGATAAAGTGCACCGTTTTCAAGTTAAATCCATATTTAGGTGACTTTTTTGAAAATAGTCGCAGTTTTTCATTTTTTCAAATTAGTGCACACCCAGTCACGGTGTTCTAGCAGGATTCTAGCAGAGTTCTTACAGAGCTGGATATTCTTACAGAATTCTAGCAGAAATGTTCGACCGTTCTAGCAGGATTCTGACAGAACCAGCTCTGCTAGAATATTTCGTGACTGGGCATGTTTGCACACTTTTGGAAAAAAATATTTTTGAAAAGCTGAGAAAATTCTCTATATTTTGCTTCTTCGGACTTTGTTGATACAACCTTTAGTTGCTGAGATATTGCCATGCAAAGGTTTAAAAACAGGAAAATTGATGTTTTCTAAGTCTCACCCAAACAGCCCACCATTTTTTAATGTCGATATCTCAGCAACTAATGGTCAGATTTTCAATGTTAATATATGAAACATTTGTGAAATTTTCCGATCTTTTCGAAAACATTATTTTCCTTGCTTCTATGTTTAGGCGGGGCCTAACAATGCCCAGCGACCTCGGAATTGGACCGCAAGGAGCTCTGTCATTCTGAAATGGGTCGTTGGAAGCAGCGCGAGGGCTATCACCGCCTAATACCCGGGACTGAGATAAGCTGTATCAGCATTCGGCATGTACACAGTCTGATACAAATTATACTTTCCCATAATTTCGCTACCGGTTAGCGGGTATTGGATTGGACCACACACACACACACACACACAACCTGGAAATTTCTGAAAAGTTGGCATTTTATGTCCTCTAAAACATATCAAAAAAGAAAAAAAATTAAAAATAGCGTTTTTTTTGCAAATCAAGTTTTAGTGATACAAAGTTAAATAAAAAAATCACCAATTTTTTTTACCTTGTATCATTTTTTTCCAGTGTAGTCCGTATCCATACCTACAACTTTGCCGAAGACACCAAATCGATCAAAAAATTCCTTCAAAAGATACAGATTTTTGAATTTTCATACATCATTTTTGTATGGATAGCTGCGAAATTTGTATGGAAAATTATATGGACAAACTAATGATGCAAAATGGCTTCTTTGGGCATACCGAAGGCACCAAAAAAGTTTCAGTCGGATTAAAAAATACAAAAAAAATCGAATGACCGAAATCCTAGAGAACTGCTCAGATGTTAAAATTCATTAATCTGTTCACAATTTTCATTAAGATATTCATAATTTTTGTTTACCATGACCAAATTGGATGAAAATTGATTCGATATAATTAAATTTTTCAAAAAAACTAACTTAATCCACCTACGTGGTTGGATCCTTCCTCACTTATTTCCAACAATGGCTGATGTGATGGAATTGTACAAACATTTCATTTATTTTTTAGATCCGGAATAAAAAAGTACATAAATATCACTTAAGTGGCCATACCTCGAGACAGGGTAGCCAGATCATCAATGTTTTGAACTTGTTAAAAAGGTCTTTTGATAACCTAACCAACGATGGGTCGGATGGTGGATCCGGACATAGTTTACATACATTTAAATTAGATCCAGCTTCCAAAAAGTACATAAATGTCACTTAAGTGACCATAGCTCGAGACAGGGTTGCCAGATCTTCAATGTTTTGAACTCGTTGGGAAGGTTTTTTGATAATCTAAGCAACGATGGGTTGGATGGTGGATCCGGACATAGTTTACATACATTTAAGTGAGATCCGGCTTCCAAAAAGTACATCAATATCACTTAAGTAGGCATATCTCGAGACAGGGTTGCCAGATTTTCAATGTTTTGGACTCGTTGGAAAGGTCTTTTGATAACCTAACCAACGATGGGTCAGATGGTGGATCCGGACCTAGTTTACATACATTTAAGTGAGATCCGGCTTCCAAAAAGTACATCAATATCACTTAAGTGTACATATCTCGAGACAGGGTTGCCAGATTTTCAATGTATTAGACTCGTTGGAAAGATCTTTTGATAACCTAACCAACGATGGATCAGATGGTGGATCCGGACCTAGTTTACATACATTTAAGTGAGATCCGGCTTCGAAAAAGTACATCAATATCACTTAAGTGGGCATATCTCAAGACAGGGTTGCCAGATCTTCAATGTTTTAGGCTCGTTGGAAAGGTCTTTTGATGACCTAACCAACGATGGGTCGGATGATGGACCCGAACATAGTTTACATACATTTAAGTGAGATCCGGATATATGTGAAAACACATTTTTATACATAACTTTTGAACTACTTATCGAAACTTCAATCTGTATAAAACTCGATCTATGGGACCCTAAACCAAGTCGAATGCAATAGGTTTGGGTCTAATCGGTTCAGCCAGTGCCGAGAAACATGAGCTAGTTTGGTGGTCACATACATACATACACACACACATACACACACACATACACACAGACATTTGTTCAGTTTTCGATTCTGAGTCGATATGTATACTTGAAGGTGGGTCTACGACGTTTTTATACAAAGTTCATTTTTAGAGCAGTATTATAGCCTTACCTCAGTGAGGAAGGCAAAAAGTTTAAAAGTATTCGAGAAATAACTGTTTAAAGTTATACATTTTAAATATGAAAAAATATCGTTTAATTTCATTCACTTTTACACTACGAACATTATTTTAAAAAACTTTAAATAAAATTTGTACCAGCCTAAATAAAACCATGAAAAATAATTAAAAAACATCTTCGTATCATATAGAATTTACCCAAAGAAGGCCACCATATTTCAAAACCTGGCTTCAAATAATGTAAAACTATGAGTTATGATTTCATGAAATAGTGTTTCATGTTAAATAGCGCTAGAAATTAGATTTTTAAGGCAAATTAGACGATTATCTATTTATTCACAAGTTAAAAATACTTGTTCTGAAATAAGTCACTGACATAAATTTAAAAGCAATTTTATTGTTGTGGAGCATAGATTTTCATTGTCCAAACACTTTGATTTAAAACATATTTCTCAACAAAAAATACTAATAATATTTCTTTTTTGATTTGGTGCAATTTGAAAGACAGAAAGAAAATTTATAATATTTTCTTAAGCATTCACCATTAATTGATCCTCACACTCATTTTGACTATTAAAGTTGCTGTCCTATACAATTCAGTTGCAAAATATTAATGTGTAACCCAATCTAAAAAACACCACCGAAAGTCAAATTATCACCATTTGGATAAGGGGGCGTCTTTTATAACGTAACACAGAAACATTGATTTTTGGACCCTCTCTTTCCCTTGTAACAAAATGTCCATACAAATTTTGAAAAAAATGTATGGAGCGTAACGCAGCCTTCGAGCCCCCTCCCCCCTGACAGTGTAATAAAAGAACGCTCCCTAACTCTGAAACATTGGTAAGTGCTAAATTTCAAAGTATAAAAAATACAACAAAATCTTTTTAAGAAATCTCAGCTTTTCGAAAAAAATATTTTTTGCAGGGATGCTTTATTTTCCTATAATATGTTTAAATTATATACATTTCGCTAACATTTTTGTTTTTGTCAAATTTTACATTTTTTTCAAAAATTAAGGCCGTTGCAAATATTTTTCAAAGATTATGTCACCTTCAAAATCGGTCCGAAAAATCAAGGGGCAAGAAAACTATTTTTTCAAAAATCTTCAAAATTTAATGAAAACAGAATAGAAGTCAAATCAACTTAAAACAATCTAAAATGCATATTTCTGCATTTATAATCTTATTTAGCATGTTTGGGCTGGATTAAAAGTATTTTGAATTTTTATAAATGTACAGCACCGCAAAAACTTTTTTTTGCAAAAAAAAAATTGTCAATGCTTAGGTATTTTGGAAACTAATGATGAACACTTTGTTTATTCAAATGTTGAAACCATGGCTCGTAAATTCAATGTTTAAACTTTTTTATTTTTTTTTCGACTTTGGTCAGAGTGGAGGGACATAAACTTCAAAAAATATTTGCAACGGCCTAAGATTGCAAAAACAATTGCCCCTTCTCGACCCAGGCCAAAGCCGAGAGACAAAAACTCTGAAAAATATTTTCATCAGCCTTGTTACTTTCAGAAGAACGGAAACTTTAGATCTATTTTTTTCTTCATCCCCTAAATAACTGCGTATGAAATTATTTACAACAAAGTCTGACCATTTTAATCAATAATATTTTTGCAGGATTAGGTCCGTAAGTTTGAAAGTTTTGTAATAAGAAGATAACAAATTCTTTGCTAGTTGTGCCTATAACTTAAAAACGGTGCACTTTATCAAAAAATGTGTCATTTTTGACTGCAAATGCGACATTGCAACTAAACATGATATTCGAAATATTTTAGATTTTTATCTAAAAAACATCGGTACCAGATTTTGGACCCTCAATTCTAGAGTTTTTTTGTTAAATAAATCGAAAAATTCAAAATGCGTATTTTGGAAATTCAACTTTTTGTCAAAATAAATAATCGGAATTCCAAATTTTCCGTGCATCATTTTTTGCTGGAAAGTCCTGAATCATAACATACAACTTTGCCGGAAATACCAAGTCGATCTGCAAAACCCTTTTTACTGGTACAGATTTTCGAATATTCACATGCCCATTTTATATGCAGTCACACTATAGTGTTTGCCGCAGAGAGAGTAAGAACGTTTAAACGTCCAGTGCGTTTCGGGAAGACTGGAAAAATCTAGTTATACAAAATGGCTTCTTTTGACAGAGGAATTTAATGGACAAAGTTCCATCCAAATAAAAAAGAACAAAAATTAAAAATCTCGGAAAATCTAACCCCTTAAAAAACTGTCCTTAAACATCTAGTGGATAAAAATCCATCATAATACATTGTCTAATGCTTATTTATGTATTTTAGATCAAATAAAAAAAATCATTTTAAAAAACATTGAATTTCGGGATGAAACAAGTAATTTTCAAAATATAATTAATAAGATTTTGTGGAGAGCTTCGGATAACCGCCAAACAATCAAATTTCATATTTTTTAAATGTATTTTTTGTTCAAAAACTCTAAAAAAATCTTCACACCAACACGCCGCGCTTCCCATATCGCACCCGAACTCACAGTGAGCTGAGCTGAGTCCAAGTCCCAAGAAGGAAAAATTTGAAAAACAGACGAACGACACGAAGTGGCCTGACCGAGTATGCGCGCGCGCTCACCACAGTCCGACTCCAACAATCAGGGCATTCAGTTCACTCGTCGGTACTACACTTGGTACTGTACTAGTTCAAAGCCTTTCAAATTTCAAGTTGTCACAGTTTTCGAGGTTCGTCGTTTCATTAGTCTGAGCTGCGTTTTTTTGGTCTCGGGATAAACAAACCGACTAGTTCTAGTGAGTGCTTAGAGTTCGACGATCGGAAGCTGTACCACACCACCGCCGCCAACAGCTGCATCCTCTCTCTCGTGATCTGTCGCTTGATCAGTCTGTTGATCTCCGTGTGGCTGTGCAACGACCGCGTGCGGAGATCGCTCGATGTTCCCGGAATTGAGCAATTGAAACAAATCAGAATACTACGGTGGTACTGAAAGTTTCGACACAACGACATTCGCACTCGGGCACTGTGACGAAAGGTCAATTTTGCTGGTTGAATTGGTTCAGCGCCGCCGTGGACTCTGTTATCATCGGACAATACACACACAACACGCCACTCTCGGCGCAGAACAATACGGAACGAACGATTTTGATAGAGCGCGACGACGTGACCTGGTGGTGGTGGTAGTGTGTGGTGGCCGGGTCTCTCATCAATTGGACCTGGTTAGCAAAAGTGTGCCGAAGTCGTAGTCGCGCGGCGGTCGGTTGTGTCGTATCGCCCGGTGGCGAACCTGCCTAGTTATGTTTACTTTATGAACGAATTTCGTAATTAACGTTCTTATCGCGCGCGCGCGCTCGCGGCCTTAAAAAGGTTCCACCGTCGACGCCGTCGAAGTCTGTGTAATCATCATCGCCGCCGCCAAGTAAGTATACCCCCGCTAAGCTGAGTGTGTGAGTTTGAGTCGCTTGTTACAGTTTGCGCACTTGTAGTTGTCACCCTGTTCGCTTGGTTTGATAGTCGTTTTTTGTTTGTTATTAGAACAATAAGTCTAACCAACACCTCAAAAAACAATTACTCGATAAAGAAGTAATTCTTCTGCTTGTCTGAAGCTACCGACTGACTGAACTGGTGTCGTCGCGTCCAGTGAAATTTGATGACATGGTGGTAATGGTTGAGGTTCTTGTTCCCATGTGCAGCAGGGTTTCTTGGAATAATTGTTATTGTTCTTCTTGCTGGTGTTATTTCCCGGCTGGCGACTACAATTCGATGTTGCACGATCGGCGACGAAACTGTTTGGCGTTGGTGACACGTGGGGTTCGTTTCATTGGTGCATTCAAATTTCCGCATGAAGTGGCTTTTCAGATAAAGGATTTTTTTTACATTGTTACTAAATTATAACTTTATTTCTCAACATAAGGCTGCCCAAAATATAGGACATAGTTAAAATTTCTTCTGTTCCATCATAATCTTCTGAAAACAAAATGGGCGAAATCGACCAATATTATTTAATTGCTATTCAAGGATGAAGTTCGTATTACAACTTTTAAAAATATATGTAAACACACCTTTTTGGCAAATTCATCGGTTATAAATGTAGGTTCAAGCTCAAACTTCGTCAAAAGATTGATATACGTTGCATTATATATGATAGTTTGAGAAAAATAATAAAAAATCTGCAATATTTTGTATGCAACAAGGCCGATGAAAATTTTTAATGACAAATTTGTTTTTTTAATTGCACTTTACAACATTACAGTTGTTTTGTAATCATCAGTTTTGAAAACTCCTAAGCCCTGACGATTTTTTTTTTTGCGAGAATACTTTTGGCCGTGCTGACCAATATTTTACAAAAAACTAACTTAATCCACCTATGTGGTTGATGCCTTCCTCACTTTTTACCAACAATGGGTAATATGAGTGGTTTGGACACATATTTCAGCTTTTTTTTTAGGTCCAGGAAAATCAGTACACAGATATAACTTAAGTTGTCATAACTCGAGACAGGGTTGCCAGATCTTCGATGTTGTGGGCTCGTTGGAAAGCTCTTGATTACCTAACCAACGATGGGTCGGATGATAATTCCGGACATCGTTTACATACATTTAAGTGAGACCCGGCTTCAAAAAAGTACATAAATATCACTAAAGTGGTCATAACTCAAGACAGGGTTGCCAGATCTTCAATAACGTGGATTCGTTGGAAAGGTCTCTCAATTACCTAACCTATGATGGGTCGGATGATGGATCCGGACATCGTTTACATGCATTTAAGTGAGATCCGGCTTCAAAAAAGTACATAAATATCACTTAAGTGGTCATAACTCCAGACAGGGTTGCCAGATCTTCGATGTTGTGGACTCGTTGGAAAGGTCTTTTGATTACCTAACCAACGATGGATCGGATGATGGATCCGGACATCGTTTAAATGCATTTAAGTGAGATCCGGCTTCAAAAAAGTACATAAATATCACTTAAGTGGTCATAACTCGAGTCAGGGTTGCCAGATCTTCAATTTTGTGGACTCGTTGGAAAGGTCTCTCGATTACTCAACCAATGATGGGTCGGATGATAGATCTGGACATCGTTTACATGCATTTAAGTGAGATCCGGCTTCAAAAAAGTACATAAATATCACTTAAGTGGTCATAACTCGAGACAGGGTTGCCAGATCTTCGATGTTGTGGACTCGTTGGAAAGGTCTTTTGATTACCTAACCAACGATGGGTTGAATGATGGATCCGGACATCGTTTACATACATTTAAGTAAGATCCGGCTTCAAAAAAGTACATAAATATCACTTAAGTGGTCATAACTCGAGACAGGGTTGCCAGATTTTCAATAATGTGGACTCGTTGGAAAGGTCTTTTGATTACCTAACCAACGTTGGGTCGGATGATGGTTCCGGACATCGTTTACATACATTTAAGTGAGATCCGGCTTCAAAAAAGTACATAAATATCATTTAAGTGGTAATAACTCGAGACAGGGTTGCCAGATCTTCAATGTTGTGGACTCGTAAGAAAAGTCTCTCAATTACCTAACCAACGATGGGTCGGATGATGGATCCGGACATCGTTTACAGGCATATAATTGAGATCCGGATATATGTGGAAACACATTTTTATACATAACTTTTGAACTACTTATCGAAACTTCAAACAATTCAATAGCGATGTATGGGACCCTAAACCAAGTCGAATAAAACTGGTTTGATCAAAATCGGTTCAGCCAGTGCTGAGAAAACTTGGCAAGATTTTTGAACACATACATACACACACACACACACATACACACACACACACACACACACACACACACACACACACACACACACACACACACACACACACACACACACACACACACACTGCTTCAGGAAGTACCTGCACAGGTTTGGACATGCAGAGTCTCCTCTCTGTCCGGACTGCGTCGATTGCGAGGAAACACCGGAGCACGTGGTGTTCGCCTGCCCTCGCTTCGAGGCAGCGCGAAGCGAAATGCTGGCCATTATCGGAGCGGACACCAGCCCGGATAATGTGGTGCGAAGAATGTGCAGCGACATCGCCAAGTGGAATGCGGTCGTCGGAGCGGTGACGCAGATCACTTCGGCTCTCCAGCGGAAATGGAGAGACGATCAGAGGAGGAACGACTAGGAGCCTAGTCGAAAACCCACGAGTGTGGCTGTGAAGGAGAGCACGTTATGATGGTCGGCTCTACCAAATCGGTACACGTCTCGATGGTCACAGGAGTCGAGAACCCACGAGTGTGGCTGTGAAGGAGAGCACGTTATGACGGTTGGCTCTACCAAATCGGTACACGTCTCGATGGTCCAAGGAGAGGGCTGCATATGACTAGCCGATCAAAAGCAACGCGATTCTTGGGCGCGGTTAAACCCTCGCATGGACTCATATGTATGTAGGACAGGAAATGGTTCTAGCACCCGGCATGGATCCTGTAAGTAGACTAGTGCAGAAAATGCAACGCCTCCCCCCGAAGTTATACCGAAAGGTGGTCCCGGGGGGACAAGGGCACGGCGTTCAAGGACTGGTTTAGTGGGTCGGGAAAACTCTTTTTTTTGTTTTCCCAACCCCACACTACCTGAGAAATGAATTCTCAGGTGTCTGGTAGCAGATTCCGACCTTGTAAAAAAAAAAAAAAAAAAAAAAAAAAAAAAAGAAAAAAAAAAAACCACACACACACACACACACACACACACACACACACACACACACACACACACACACACAGACATTTGTTCAGTTTTCGATTCTGAGTCGATATGTATATATGAAGGTGGGTCTTCGAGCTTTTAATAAAAAGTTTATTTTTAGAGCAGGATTATAGCCTTACCTCAGTGAGGAAGGCAAAATGTTTAAAAAATAATCGAATTAAAAAAATGTGTGAGTTTTTGCATTCTTTCAAACATATTACCAATTATTTAATTTAGCATACAATTTTAAATCATTTCTGTGAGATTTTGAAATCTTCCAAACATGCTTTATTTCTAACATATAATTTTGGATTAATTTCTGTTAGTTTATTGCATTCTGGTTTTAAGCATATTACTTGAATTATTTCTGTGAGTTTTTGCATTCTTTCAAACATGAGCAGTTCTTCTTATTTTCTGATTATAATTTGGATTATTTCTGTTTGTTTTTGTACTTTTAAGCATATTTTTTGAAGAATTTTTGGGAGTTTTTGCATTAATTCAAGCATGAGCAGTTCTTTTGGTTTGCAGTAACACATTTTTGAAAAATTGCTGTTAATTTTTGCGTTTTTTTGTTTTTTGAGCATGTGTGTTTTTCTAATTATTTCTGTGAGTTTTTGCATTCTTTCAAACATGAACAATTCTTTGAATTTCTGCTTATAATTTTGATAAATTTCCGTTAGTTTTTGCATATTATTTGTATTATTTTTGTGGGTTTTTGCATTCTTTCAAACATGAGCAGTTTCTTTCGATTTTCAGTAAAACATTTTTGAAAAATTGCTGTTAGTTTTTGCATTCTTTGTTTTTTGAGCATTTTTTTGAATTATTTCTGTAACTTTTTGCATTCTATTAACATTTAGTATATAATTTTAAATAGATTCTGTGAGTTTTTGCATTCTTGTTTAAGTAAATAATTTGTTTTATTTCTGTATGTTTTTACATTTTTTCAAACCTGAGCAATTATTTTAATGTTGAGCAAATAATTTTGATTATTTTCTTTAGTTTTTGCATTCTTCGTTTTTTAAGAAAATAATTTGTGTTATTTCTGTGAGTGTTTGCATTCTTTCAAACATGAGTCGTTTTTTACATTATTACATTACATATTTACATTATTATATTATTATCTTGCCACTCCTTCTACAAGTTTAGATGGATGAATTACAAGATGGCACTGCAGCGAAAAAAACGTAAATTATACAAAAAAGTAAATTTTTAGGCAATTAGACGAAACGTCCATTCGGCGAAATGACTTTCGGCAAAACGACCATCTCGAGCTGTATTCTCTATGTCCGCAGATGATACCACTATATTCTCGGCTCGAATCCTTTATTCTCTCGGATGAGCACTGACCAGTTTTCTGCCCATAATTGAAAATTCGGCTATTATGCCAAATCAAGTATTCCGAGAAAAACGCGTTTTAGTGTTTGACACAAAATCTCCGTCAAGGTAATTTCCCATAAGAGTGGCATATTAGCCGTTTAGTTTTTCGCATCGGCAGCCAAGTCTAGACACTATTCCAGTAAAATTCAAGTTCCAGAAGATGCGTTGGAACGTCCTCTACCACCTGGTGCTAATATCTCGTTTTTGCCAAAAGTGGATATTAGCCGTTTTTTCAATGGTGGGCAGTTTTGGGTGCAGTATTGACAAATAAAAGTTATTAGAATGAAACTAGGTAAACACTAGATCACCAAAAGTTTCAACAAAATTGTTAAGAAATTTGGAAAAATAACTGTTTACAGCTAAAAAACAACATTGGCTATTTAGAAAAAGATCATTTTCAACGATATTACAGTTTTCCTTAAATGGTATATCAATATTCAATAAATAAACTTATTTCAGCTATTTAATCACATTTTCAACTATCGGAGAAATTCCCACAAACTTCTCGGAATCGGTTACTTGTGACTCAGAAACGTTATCAGCGATAACGTCTAAAATTAACTGTGTTCCAAGCAAACATTACCCAACTCTTTTGGCAAGGCTACACAGCCGGTCGCATGATTCATCGTTCTGAAGTTCACAAAAAAAATAAGAAGAGCAATGCATAAAAATAATAATCCATTTAGCAATTATGACCGCACACTCCCCACAAACTTATACCAGCCCCAACCCCAAAGACGCCCTTTGTTCGCGCCAACTGAACCAAGACAACGGTTTTTTAGTCGTCTTCGTTGAAGTCATTCACAGTCCCTCACGAGATGAGCTAGCGCGCTCGCAATCAATGAAGCTTCACATCACATTCATGGAATTGTCTCAATGATTGTGGCGGCTTCGGCGACGACGACGTTCTGGCACGTATTCAAAAACAGAAGTCGATCTTTACCGGACCGGAAGCCGGGCCCTTTTATCGCTGGAAAATTGTGTGTGTGTGCTCAGCAGGGTTTGGAGAATGAAAATGTGTAAAAGACTCGTTACTTATGCGCTCGTACAAATCGTTTTGGGGGGAATAATGTTGAGTGAATGGACGGGAATTATCATACGTAATTAGGCGACGATCTGGATATTTCAATGAGGGTTGTTCTAAAATTTTCAAAAAAGTTTCCACGTGGGTCACCTCAAAATAAAATTAATTTAAAATAACTAGAGGATAACTCGACTTAAAGAATCGCTGAGAATGTCTCAAATGATAATGTGTAAAAGAAACTATTTTGAGTACACTTGAAAAATATGCATTTGGTAAAAGTTGAACAAAATTAATAATTTCAAATTCCCTGTTCATATTGCAATCTCATTGGTTGATTAAAACCATTCTAAACTATTTATATTCTTCCAACTGTAAACAAACGTGTCCCCAACTGCAGACTGAAAGAATGCCCCTTCTGCGCACTATCGAATCCATCAGCACAAATCGTTAAAACAATAACTCAGCAAATATCAAGTTTCGTTTCGCTGACGTTGCACATTATTCTTATTCCTCCTCGTCTCTTTTAAGAACACTCCCGTTGCATATGGGTTTGCGGGAGAGACGCGCGGACATTCCTTTCAATTTCATCCAATTAAGCGAGGAACCCTCATCGAGTTCGTTGCTTCCAGTGAGGTCTCCCATCCACTCGCCTTCACGCGAGCATAGATTTCCAACAGTTTAACAACAACAAAACAACAGAAAGCTGAGGGCAATCTGCGGAACATATGTGCCGATCGATCGTGAGCGCGCGCGCCACGACCGCTGGCAAAAGCAGCTGATGAAGGCATAATGGAATGAGTTAGTCACACAAATACATAGTTTTTTTTTTCGTTCTGTTCAGCATGTTTCGGTAAGGATCAACGTGGCGAATGTGTGGGGTGTCGTCACTTTGAAACATAAGACCGACGGCGTTGTGGAGGGGAGAAAACGGGTGTAAAGAGCGAAAATGCAAAAATGTGCTTGAATTTTAAGGATATCGTTGAAATTCGAGCAGATGGGGTGGTTCGATATAGTTTTTATAATAAAATTTAGTAAAAGTTTGCTTTTAAATTGATGACATAAAACTGTAGGTTGAATTTTCAAAAGGTATACAAAAAAATTCTATGAAACTTTTTAAGTATTATTATATTAACTGGCAAATATTAGTATTATTTTGGTATCCGAGTGTCGACAAAAGTGAACTTGTAAATTTAAAAGCTGAAACCTATCAGAAATGATCTTAAGTTTAAATTTAAATGTAACAAACACTTGAAAAATCATTGAAAAAATTTTACTTTTTCTATCTTAACTGATTAATAGTAGTTTATGCAACAAGTTGCAAAAAGAAGTTTTTTTCAGCACAAGTCACACATTTATAAAAATTTACAAAAATACCGAAAACTTGACAAGAAACATATAAGCAGTTCTCTCAGATTTCGGTCATTCGATTTTTTTTGTATTTTTAATCCGACTGAAACTTTTTGGGTGCCTTCGGTATGACCAAAGAAGCCATTTTGCATCATTAGTTTGTCCATACAATTTTCTATACAAATTTGGCAGCTGTCCATACAAAAATGATGTATGAAAATTCAAAAATCTGTATCTTTTGAAGGAATTTTTTGATCGATTTGGTGTCTTGGGCAACGTTGTAGGTATGGATATGGACTACACTGAAGAAAAAAAATGATACACGGTTAATTTATTTTTTGATGATTTTTAATTTAACTTTTTGTCACTAAAACTTGATTTGCAAAAACACTATTTTATTTTTTTTTTATTTCTTGATATGTTTTAGAGGACATAAAATGCCAACTTTTCAGAAATTTCCAGGCTGAGCTGAAAATCTTTGACCGAGTTATGAATTTTTGAATCAATACTGATTTTTAAAAAAATCGAAATATTGGTCGCAAAAATTTTTCAACTTCATTTTTCGAAGTAAAATCAAATATGCAACCAAAAGAACTTAAGTGAAATTTTGATAAAGTGCACCGTTTTCAAGTTAAATCTATTTCTAGGTGACATTTTTTTTAAAATAATCGCAGGTTTTCATTTTTTTAAATTAGTGCACATGTTTTCCCACTTTTGAAAAAAATATTTTTGAAAAGCTAATAAAATTCTCTTTATTTTGCTTTTTTGAACTTTGTTGATACGACCCATAGTTGCTGCCAAATTCGTATGGAAAATTATATGGACAAACTAATGATGCAAAATGGCTTCTTTAGGCATACTGAAGGCACCAAAGAAGTTTCAATCGAATTAAAAAATACAAAAATTAAAATTCTAAAAAAAAGACCGATTTCGTAGAAACTTGCTCATATGTTCTTGAATTCATAGATATTTTGCCAGTTTTTTGCAGTAGCACAACTGATAAATATATTTTGGAATTTTACACTTCAGATAAAATTTGTAACGGTATATTGAAAATATATATATATATAATTATATATGACAATACTAATTAATTATAATTTTGATCGAAATTCAAAAAAATAAATTAAAAGGAGGTGAAGAAGCTAAGGACCATTAATTCTAAGTGTAATATTTGGTTGAACTAGCTTTTTAGGGGTCTTCCATTAACCGACACAGAAGGTGTCGGAGAATGTCCCACATAGTCGACACACGATAATTTCTTTGCGTGTTTCGTCATCTATGGGACGACCCCCAAAAGCTAGCTCAACCAAACTCGCTATATACTCTTAGTGGCGCACTTCGATTCTACCGATGGATTTCTTTTTTCAGATATTATCTACCGAAATGTTGCTGCTTGTGAGCACTCTGTACCGATAGTTCCTACTTTCGAACAAATACCGATAGATGAGTTTATTGTTTTTTCTTTTTACCAACTTATTTTTTGCTTTACATGTTTCCAATATTTCTTCATTTGATTGAAAACGGATCCGGTTTTTTTTTATTTTGACTTGCAGAATTGATTGAAAAAGTGAGGATTACTCACTCTATTAAATCGACCTGTAAATTATTTTTTTCAATTAAGGTGATAGTAGGTGTCTTACTTTTTTGGGGCAATGATGGTTTTGAATTCAGGGTCCAGAAATAGTAAATTGAAATGAAAAAATAATCACTATATATGTAAAATGCTTCTACAAACAACACAAAGATTAAATTGATTGAAAACTTCTGAATCAAGATTTGAATGTTTTTTCTAAAACAAACATGGACGCAAAATGACCGATCGGGAATGATGCCTTCCAGAGGTTCAGAGGTTTAAATCTTAATTAAATTTAAAAAAATGTTGCTTTCTATTCGATAACTTAAATTTTTCTTTGCTGAAATTTTTGAAGTGTTTTATTATTTTAAAGTTCAATAAATTAAATCTTAGAAACAAAACAATAGGGGGTAATCTCGGTTATCTAGAAATTTTTAAGAATGAGCTACTTATTTTTTTAGGATTGTTTATATTATTTGATGTTGAATAAATAACTTTATTATTATATCTTTTTGTTTTGAAAATGAAAAGTAAAATTGAAAATTTAGAGTTGTAATAGTGGTTAAATTTACTATCATTAAATAGGATAATCATTTGGCATTTCAAAAAACACAAATTTGCTTGATCTGCTTAAATAAATTAAAAGAGACTGAGGTTTTAAATTCTTGAAAGATTAAATTTTGATGTAAAAAAAAAATTAATGTAAAATTTTTGCTCTGTATAAAAATGGGAACATTTTCTACTTTAAAATATAATCCATAAATTGTGCAATTGAGGAGACCTGAAAAAAAATTAAGCAATCAATAAATTTGTTTGGCTTTTACAGAAGCACATAACACAGATGGTTGGGGTTAGGGTCATTTTAGGGTCCCATAGATCGAGATTTATACAGATTGAAGTTTTAATAAGTAGTTCAAAAGTTATGTATAAAAATCTGTTTTCACATGTATCCGGATCACACTTAAATGTATATAAACTATGTCCGGGTCCATCATCCGATCCATCGTTGATTAGGTTATCAAAAAACCTTTCCAACGAGTCCAAAACATTGAAGATCTGGCAACCCTGTCTCGAGATATGCCCACTTAAGTGACATTTATGTACTTTTTTGAAGCTGGATCTCACTTAAATGTATGTAAACTATGTCCGGATCCACCATCCGACCCATCGTTGGTTAGGTTATCAAAAGAATATTCCAAAGAGTCCAAAACATTGATGATCTGGCAACCCTGTCTCGAGATATGCCCACTTAAGTGATATTGATGTACTTTTTGGAAGCCGGATCTCACTTAAATGTATGTAAACTATGTCCGGATCCACCATCCAACCCATCTTTGGTTAGGTTATCAGAAGACCTTTCCAACGAGTCCAAAACATTGAAGATCTGGCAACCCTGTCTCGAAATATGGCCACTTAAGTGACATTTATGTACTTTTTTGAAGCTGGATCTCACTTAAATGTATGTAAAGTATGTCCGGATCCACCATCCAATCCATTGTTGGTTAGGTTATCAGAAGACCTTTCCAACGAGTCCAAAACATTGAAGATCTGGCACCCCTGTCTCGAGGTATGGCCACTTAAGTGTTATTTATGTACTTTTTTATTCCGGATCTAAAAAATAGATGAAATTTTTGTACAATTCCATCATATCAGCCATTGTTGGTAATAAGTGAGGAAGGCTCCAACCACATAGGTGGATAAAGTTAGTTTTTGTTTATTAAAACAACATAGTTTTGAAGCAATTTTAGGAATACATTAAAAACTTTCGATTTTATTTTTTCTTCAATGTATTCTTGCTGGGAGAACTGTCATTTCTACCACTCAAATTCGGTGCTCCATAGAGTAATCTACGTGCGTATGTATATAAGGCTTTCTAGTCAGAAATTTACCAACACATTCAAAGTATGTTTACATGACAGCTGGACGTTTGTTTGCATCAGGTTTCCTATCTCTTTCTAGCAAAAAAAAAATTGTCAGGCGACTTCTAGCTGGTTTTTTTGACTGACTGCCCGATATGTCAGCCAACATACTTCGCAGGGCTGTGACAGCTACAGCTCGATCAAACAAAAATTGTCAGGCGACTTCTAGCTGGTTTTTTTGACTGACTGCCCGATATGTCAGCCAACATACTTCGCAGGGCTGTGACAGCTACAGCTCGATACTATTACTATGCAACAAGTTGCAAAAAGAGGATTTTTTCAGCACGAGTCGTACATTTATCCAACGAGGTTCACCGAGCTCGTTGCTGAAAACATCAAGTTTTGCAACGAGTTCCATACAACATTTTTTGCAATTCCAAAAACACACAATGAGTGAAATTTTAAGTCAAATTTTCATGTATTTTGTCAATAAATCGTTTAAATCAAAAAAAATTTGAAAAGTGTTACTTGTCGAAAGAAGTGCTGAAAAGTTCAACTTTTCAGCATCCATTTGAGTGCCACTCGAATCATGCACTCCATTATTATTGTTTACTGATATGACAATCAGGTCACAAAAATACCTAATTTTGATTGAATGAATTAATCTGTCCAAACTATCTAGCCACCACCCTAGTACCGCTGTTGTTTGTATCCAAATCTGCGTCAACCGGAAAGCAAATTAATTCATTGACCCGCTCTACTCGACAGCACTATTGCTGAACCAAGGGGGAAACCGAAATTCCCGTTTTATGTACCAACCAAGCCAACCCAGTACATAAGGGAAGGGGTGCCTTATGGCGACGATCACCAGCAAACATAGACAAAACTCGAGGGGTTTCCAACTTTATCCTGAATTGAAATTCTTCATGCCGGGCGAACTCCTGTTCCTGCACTGCAGTTAGAACTTGCATCTCGTAGAACTTCCACGTCTGTCTCGCAAACGGTTCGGTTGGTTATCAGCAGCTCGTTCAGCTCTCGTAACGTTTGTTGTTTGCTCAGCTTATCTGGAGAGAAAAACGTCTCGTCACTTTAAACACACGATTCCGTTCAGTCAGTTGGCACAGAGTAGAAGTGGAGCACTTCCCTCAAGCCCCTCTTCTACATGGTGAGAAAGTAAACACGCTTAATCTAGAGCTTGAAATCTTATTTCATCATGTAGAATGAAGAATTTGTCACGGAGTTGTTCGAAATCTAATCGCTTGTCCGTCTTTCTTTTTTTTAGGTTTGCTCCAGCAGAACACGTGTGTCACCCCAGGGATTGACCCTGCGAAGGAAGTCCCCGGTCGGTCACAGGCGACGAAACCTCTGCGCTGCTGCTGCTGGTGAAAAGAATAAATTAGAATTTCAATTTGCGCGTCGGCTCCGATTTTTCAACCCTGAACCGAGTTTGCTTTGAATGCGCATATTAAGCGCCTTGGAAATCGGAACAAACGGCGAACCCGAAGAAATCGTAGTGTCCATGCATAATGCAGCAGGAAAGTAGAGCAGGACGACAAAGCGTTGAGCTGTGGCTGGGGTAGAGGGGCAGGCAACCCGAAGTGATGTAATCAATTGCTTATCGTGCTATCTGGTGGTGGTGGTGTTACTAACACAAACTTTCTCTCCTATATGCGTAGTAGAACGCTCTTTCTTATTCTTTAAAACTAACCAACGAAAAGGCAAAGCCCCTCGAGTCTTGCCAGTAGTGTGCCATACCGTGAAGAGTAGTCAACAGTCGATCGAGTACAATCGTGCATTTAAGTCTTATACACACTAAAACCTAACCTAACCTCAAAATGAAACGTGGAGCTCGTGGGCGTAAGGCCCCCGTTAAGGCCAAGGTCGCCAAAACGGCCGAAACCAACAACAACAAGGTGGAAAAGGTCGTCGAGGCAGAGCCGGAACCGGTTCCTCCGGAACCCATCCCTCAACCCGAAGAAACCAACCCTCCGGATGACGACGAAGAATCCGCCGGGGAAGACTCCTGCACCTCGTCCTCCCCGGACTCGAAAAAGTCCAAATCCGACAAGAGCAAGAAGGAACGCAAGCAGTACGTGTGCCAGGTGTGCAACAAGACCTTCATGGGGGCGAACGATCTGCGGAAGCATCTGCGCATCCACAACGACGAGCGGCCGTACGCGTGTCCGCACTGCGAGAACCGGTTCCGGCAGGCCGGCTGTCTGAAGAACCACATCGCGTCCCAGCACGGCACGGATACGCTGTTTACGTGCGATTTGTGCAGCAAGACGTTCCCGATCAAGGAGCGGCTGCGGTTGCATATGCGCGTCCACACCGGCGAGAAGCCGTACAAGTGCTCGATGTGTCCGAAGACGTTCGCGAGGGGCGGGCAGGTGAGTGGGATTGCTTTTTAGATTGATTTTCAGGTTCTTAACATTCAAATTTCAATAGGGTCAAATTTCCGGGTTGTAAAAATGTTTTATAAATTGGCCAAAAATAACAAAACTTATTTATCGGAAACCACGACATCGTTCTTTAAATGTATTCTTAAACGTTTTAATTGGAGTCTTGGAATCTATAAGGAAGTTTGGGGTAATTTAGACACCCTGCTACAGGCTTTATAAATATATTAAAGCAATGTGGATGGCATCAGAGGATATTGGAGATCATATTCGATGAGAAAATGAAATCATTTTGCCCAATAAAACTTATATAGGCATTAATCTTTCCACCAAATTTAAAAAAAGAACAAGAGAGCCGTTCAAGTGAGCCGCTCATTTTAATGAGCTAACGAATATGAGCGGCTCTTAAAATAGAGCGATTTTGCCCATCTCCCGTATGAGGTACTTAGCTCATGCCTTGTGGGGTAATTTGAACACCTTTTATAAGGTAATTTGGACACATTCTAAAAGATTTAAAAAAAAAATCAAAATTGAGTTTTTTTATAGGTCCTATTATAAAATTATGAAACACAGTAGCTTATAGGACCTTTTTTTTAACATTTAATTTAATATTTTTATCCATCAACCTAGTTTTGTACCATCTCCATATATTTTTTTTTGTTCAAAACATTTTATTGTTTCGATTTCGATAACAATATTTTTAAGAGGCAGTATTTGTAGATTCTGCTCGGTTTGTTCTAGAGGTCGTATCGAGGTGCTCTGATTTGGATGAAACTTTCAGCGTTTGTTTGTCTATGCATGAGATGAACTAATGCCAAATATGAGCCCTCTACGACAAAGGGAAGTGGGGTAAAACGGACATTGAAGTTTGAGGTCCAAAACACATGAAAAATCTTAAAATTGCTCGCATTTCCGTAAAACTTCATCAATTCCAACTCTCTAAGATGCATTCAAATGGTCTTTCGAAGCCCTTCAAAATGTGCTATAGACATCCAGGATTGGTTTAACTTTTTCTCATAGCTTTTGTAAATTACTGTGAAAAAATGATTTTTTTAAAACCTTAATATCTTTTTGCAACAGCCTCCAACACCCATACTCCCATAGGTCAAAAGATAGGTAATTTCAAGGACTATAAGCTTACGGTATTAACTTTTTGGCCAATCGCAGTTTTTCTCATAGTTTTACGATTTTTCTAGAACAAACATTTTACAACGTTAGTTTTTGCCCTGTAGGCCAAGAAGACGGCACTTTTTGGTCTCAATTTTGTCATATTCGGAATCCTCGGTCAATTTCACGTAAGTTAGAAGTATTGGAGTTGTAATTTTGATTTTAAAAAATAATTAAATAAAACATTTTTGAAAAAAGAAATAGATCTTATTTATCAATACGTCAAATGCTGTATCAAGTAGGCGAAAACTTGTTTACCCCTAATCCGACAAAATTCTAAATAATATTTTAATTAATTCTAAATGCCACTTTTTCCAATCAAATTCAAAATTCCAACACCTCAATCTAATGTAAAATTTTCTGAGGATTCCGAATATGTCAAAATTGAGACCAAAAAGTGCCGCTATGGAGGCCTACAGAGCTAAAACTAACGTTGTAAAATGTTTGTTCTAGAAAAATCGAAAAACTATGAGAAAAACTGCGATAGGCCAAAAAGTTAATACCGTAGGCTTATAGTCCATGAAATTCCCTAACTTTTGACCTATGGGAGTATGGGTGTTGGAGGCTGTTGCCAAAAGTTATTTAGGTTTAAAAAAAATCCATTTTTAACAGTAATTTGCAAAAGCTATGAGAAAAAGTCAAACCAATCCTGGATGTCTATAGCACATTTTGAAGGGCTTCAAAAGACCTTTCGAATGCATCTAAGAGAGTTGGAATTGATGAAGTTTTACGGAAATGCGAGCAATTTTAAGATTTTTCATGTGTTTTGGACCTCAAACTTCAATGTCCGTTTTACCCCACTTCCCTTTGTCGTAGAGGGCTCATATTTGGCATTAGTTCATCTCATGCATAGACAAACAAACGCTTAAAGTTTCATCCAAATCGGAGCACCTCGACCTGTTTCACATCGGTGAAAAACTCGCTCTTAAGCATATGCTATTTGATCCAGACACCGTCCAAACGACAGTTTAATGTTTTATACGACCACTCATGATTACTATTTAAAAAAAATTAAAAATATTTCACTGTCATCAAACTTTTGGTGGCTATATCTTGAAAACAAGGTACTTTATTAAAAAAATCTGTTTTTAAATTGCAAAACAAATTTTACATTAAAAAAAGCTGAGGAAGGCAATGAGGTCAAAAAATGTATGTATGTAATTTTTATTTTTTTTTTCTAAAAATCGCTATTTTATTTTAAATTCATAATTCTGTGGCAAAATATTTAACCATACTTCACTTTGGCTTAAAATTTGCGGGTGTTGGTCCCCTAAAACTTATAAGACAAATACGAAGATAAAAAAATACCAAATTTGGGAAATTGAGATTTTGTTAAATGAGCAGTTCTCTCAGATTTCGGTCAATCGATTTTTTTTTTGTATTTTTTAATCCGACTGAAACTTTTTTGGTGCCTTCAGTATGCCCAAAGAAGCCATTTTGCATCATTGCTTTGTCCATATAATTTTCCATACAAATTTGGCAGCTGGCCATACAAAAATGATGTATGAAAATTCAAAAATCTGTATCTTTTGAAGAAATTTTTTGATCGATTTGGTGTCTTCGGCAAAGTTGTAGGTATCGATATGGACTACACTGAAAAAAATGATACACGGTAAAAAAATGGTGATTATTTATTTAACTTTTTGTCACTAAAACTTGATTTGCAAAAAAACACTATTTTTGCCTTCCTCACCTTACTGAGGAAAGGCTACAAAATCACTCGAAAAATGAACTTCTCAATTAGACCTCCTAGACTCACCTTCATGTATAC
Organism: Culex pipiens pallens; assembly: GCF_016801865.2. Classification (NCBI taxonomy): domain Eukaryota; kingdom Metazoa; phylum Arthropoda; class Insecta; order Diptera; family Culicidae; genus Culex; species Culex pipiens. The sequence continues at coordinate 205,320,005 of NC_068938.1, forward strand.
CTATCGACTCAGAATCAAATTCTGAGCAAATGTCTGTGTGTGTGGTGGGATGTTGATAAAAAAATTGTCACTCGATTATCTCGAGACTGGCTAAACCGATTTTGTCCGTTTTGGCCTCATTCGATCCGTCTTGGGGTCCCATATGTCGCTATTAAAAATTATGCAGTTTAGTGAAGTATTTCAAAAGTTATGCTAAAAAAACGATTTTGACTAATGTTCGGAAGATTTTAAAAAGGGTGGTTTTTGTAAGAAACCCCGTCATGTTATACATTTTTAGAAAGGTATCTAAGGTATAGACCTTTCTAACGCGTCCAATACATCGAAGATCTGGCAACCCTATCAAAAGTTATGAGCACTTAAGTGTTATTTATGCACTTTTTCTAGGCCGGATCTCAGATATTTTGATGAAAACGTTGTCTGGATTGCCCTGCAATATGAAGATCTGACTACCCTATCTAGTGGTATGAATAATGAGCCAAATTGATAAAAAACTGCCCTTTTGTGCAATCAAAATGTACTTTAGTGAAATTTGGATAAAGTGCACCGTTTTCAAGTTAAATCCTTTTTTAGATGACTTTTTTTGAAAATAATTGCAGTTTTTTATTTTTTTAACATTTGTGCACATGTTTGCCCAATTTTGAAAAAAATATTTTTGAAAGGCTGAGAAAATTCTCTATATTTTGCATTTTTGAACTTTGTTGATACGACCCTTAGTTGCTGAAATATTGCCATGCAGAGGTTTCAAAACAGGAAAATTGATGTTTTCTAAGTCTCACTCAAACAACACACCATTTTCTAATGTCGATATCTCAGAGCTAATGGTCCGATTTTAAATGTTAAAATATGAAACATTCGTGAAATTTTCCGATCTTTTCGAAAACAATATTTTCAAAAATTTAAACCAAGACTAACATTTTAAAAGGGCATAATATTGAATGTTAGGCCCTTTTGAAATGTTAGTCTTGGCATAAAAAAAAATAAAATATTTTTTTCCAAAAGATCGGAAAATTTCACGAATGTTTCATGTTTTAACATTTAAAATTGGACCATTAGTTGCTGAGATATCGACATTTGAAAATGGTGGGTTGCTTGGGTGAGACTTAGAAAACATCAATTTTCCTGTTTTGAAACCTCTGCATGGCAATATCTCAGCAACTAAGGATCGTATCAACAAAGTTCAAAAAAGCAAAATATAGAGAATTTTCTCAGCTTTTCAAAAATATTTTTTTCAAAAGTGGGCAAACATGTGCAATAATTGAAAAAAATTAAAAACTGCTATTATTTTCAAAAAAGTCACCTAAAAATGGATTTAACTTGAAAACGGTGCACTTTATCCAAATTTCACAGAAGTACTTTTTGATTGCAAATTTGATTTTACATCGAAAGATGAAGTTGAAAAATTTTTGCGACAAATTTTTATATTTTTTGAAAAAAATAGTATTGATTCAAAAATTCATAACTCGCTCAAATATTTTTTGCACAACCTGGAAATTTCTGAAAAGTTGGCATTTCATGTCCTCTAAAACATATCAAAAAATAAAAAAAAAATAAAAATCATAGTTTTTTGCAAATCAAGTTTTAGTGACAAAAAGTTAAATAAAAAATCCCCAATTTTTTTTTACCGTGTATCATTTGTTTCAGTGTAGTCCATATCCACACCTACAACTTTGCCGAAGACACCAAATCGATCAAAAAATTTCTTCAAAAGATACAGATTTTTGAATTTTCATACGTCATTTTTGTATGGCCAGCTGCCAAATTTGTATGGAAAATTATATGGACAAAGTAATTATGCAAAATGGCTTCTTTGGGCATTTCGAAGGCACCAAAAAAGTTTCAGCCGGATTAAAAAATACAAAAAATTAAAATTCAAAAAAAAAGATCGTAGAGAACTGGTCAATTATAAAATCGGCAAGATTTTTTTCCATGTACCATTTTTTTAACAGTCCTCATCAATACCTACAATGTTGGCAAAGACATTAAATTGTCTAATCTAATCTAATCTAATCTAACACAAACGCAGCCAGTCCGATGAAAGCATGCTGGAAAGTCTTGTGATTAGATAACGCCCCAAGCACTTTTCTTGTCATTATTAATAATTGCAGTACATCCGAGAACACCCGAAAATGTATTGCAAAAATTAAAGCGGCCAGCCCTACTACGTTGTGTTTACCGCAGAGAGGATTCTGAGAACGGATCATATTTCACAGAATCTACAGGGGAGGAAGGATGCGTGGACATACCGTACCAAACGCTCCTGTTTACAGTTTCATTTGTGTTTTGTATGATGTGTTAAGTGTAAAATATAGTGTGATTATATAGTCAAATAAATATAATAATGCAATATAATGATCATTTAATAAAATCCCTTCACCTATATATAATAACCAAGCACCCCAGCACACAAACAGCGGCACAAAAGAAATGAAAATGAGCATGCAAAAACAAGACAACGCGTCCCCGTGGTCAGCGCACTAATCTGTTGGTAAAGACATTAAATTGATCATAAAATTTCTTCAAAATTTACGGATTTTCGAATATTTACGTACCATTTTTGTATGGATAGCTGCCAAAATTGTATGGAAACTTCTATGGGTGAACCACTGACACAAAATGCCTTTTTTGGTCATAGTCCCCACAAGTTTGTGCCAAATAAAAAAATGCAAATAAAATCCATTTTCGGTTTTTGTATAGAATTGCCCGTTGAGTTGCAAAATGTTTTTTTCGAAAATTATTTTTTAGCTTGGGTGTTGTTTGACTGAGCGCTCGATAATTGGGCTGTAGCCAGTTTAAAAAAAACAAACGTCAAAAAACTGCGTGATCTCCAAGATCTGGGAGTGGATGGATGGTGTCGTGTGTCCCATCTATAAAAAGGGCGATAAGCTGGACTGCGGCAACTACCGCGGCATCACGGTTATCAACGCGGCCTACAAAATCCTCTCCCAGATCCTCTGTCGCCAGCCAGGAGGTTCGTGGGGCCCTACCAAGCGGGCTTCACTGGCGCGCGCGCCACCACGGACCAAATGTTTTGTCTCCGACAGATCCTCGAGAAATGTCGTGAGTACAACGTGCCCACACATCACATCTTCATCGATTTCAAGGCGGCCTATGATACAGTCGACCGCGAGCAGCTATGGCAGATTATGCACGAGAACGGGTTTCCGGATAAACTGACTCGGCTGATCAAGGCTACCTTGGACGGTGTGATGTGTCACGTGCGTGTTTCGGGGGACTTAGCGGAACCCTTTGGATCACGCCGAGGGCTGCGGCAAGGTGATGGCTTATCCTGTGCGCTATTCAACGTCGCCCTTGAGGGCATTATTCGAAGGGCGGGCATCGAAACGAGTGGCACGATTTTGAACAGGTCCTACCAACTGCTTGCTTTTGCCGATGACATCGACATTGTGGCAAGAAACCTGAAGACGGTGAAGGATGTCTACACCCGACTGAAGGTACAAGCAAGGCGTGTAGGACTTGGCATGAATACGACGAAGACGAAGTACATGAGAGGAAGGGGTTCGAAGGACGTCGGCCCCCCAAGTCTCACCCCTCTAACTGTGGATGGTGATGAGTTGGAGGAGGTGAGCGAGTTCGTGTACTTGGGATCGCTGGTAACCGCCGACAACGACACCAGCAAAGAGATCCGGACTCGTATTTTTGCTGGGAATCGTGCTTACTTCGGATTACGGAAGACCCTCACATCGGATCGAGTGCAGCGCCGCACGAAGCTGATGATGTATAAACACTGATTAGACCGGTAGTCCTCTATGGCCACGAGACTTGGACGATGCGGCAGGAGGACGAACGTGCCCTTGGAGTTTTCGAACGGTAGGTGCTACGAACGATCTACGGTGGAGTGCAGGTGTCTGACGGAGTGTGGCGAAGACGCATGAACCACGAACTGCACGCGTTTCTTGAAGAACCGACCATCGCCACCCAGGCGAAGATCGGGAGGCTCAGGTGGGCCGGCCATGTCGCCCGAATGGACGAGAGCCAGTCTGTCAGACTGCTTTTTGACCGCGCCGAACCAGCTGGCGGTACAGGCAGGAGAGCAGGGAAACCGCGCGCACGGTGGGGAGATCAAGTGAATGGTGATATCCGGAAGATCTGTAACCTGGGAAATTGGCGAGTAGCAGCCCAAGACCGAGAAAGATGGAAGCGTCTTCTTGCTACAGCACGCGTACCCTATTATCACTTTCCTACACAAATTACCATTATTACGCCGCGGAAAAAAAACAACGACATCCTAAATTTAAAAAATTGTCCTTATACTTGTCAACCGGTGTCACCAGGACTTTCCCATGAAACAAAATTGCAAACATCAAGCTCTTTTCACGATCAAAAGAACAAAACCCCCGATAATTGAAAAATAATTGCAGGCGATAATTACTGGGCGCAAAACGGTTCTAATTTGAATAATTAACATCCAGGTATCGAAGTTCAAATTAACTCCGCTCGCTAGTGTGTTTAAATAATTCTCGAGGGTTGCACTTCCTCCGGGAGCTGAGGTTCAAACTCCCTTTTCGTCCGGTAGCTTAGCTCCCCATTTGTGAGTGGCACCCGCTCGCAGGCAAAATATGTTGGAAATTATTCGCCTGTTTTTGACACTCGCCCGGGTTCGCCCACCCCTCAAACATAAATTTTCAATCTGTGCCACCCCCACACCATGCTCCAAAAGAGGGGAAGGGGGTGGCTTCAGTCTGGCTGGGTTTGCGAGCTTAGCATGGCATGTGTGCATCTTTAGGAATAAAAGTCAGTTTTGCTTTATTTTTTAGCAAAAATCATAAAATGACTCTTTTAGAAGAACTTATTCATGTGTTCATGAACTTTCGCTCTCAATCAGTTCAGCCTAGCATCGCTGGAGCCCGATTCGAGCCACGGAACTTTGGAAGAGTTTATATATTTTTTTTCCTTTTCCAATACTCGGTACCGTTCCAAAGGATGCTGCGGGAGGGAGGTTGTAATCAAAAACACGATAAATTGATTACTTACACAAATATTGCTTTTTGTGCCGTACATTTTTTTTCCCGGCGTCGTCGTTGCTGTTGTTGTTGGGTTTTTCCATCGAAAATTTTTCCTTTTCCTCCGTTCCCGCCGTATGAATAGCAAATAGAGCTTATTCCTTTCATGTTTTTTTTTTCCGTCGTCGTCGTTGACAAGAACCGGATAATTGGAACACGCCGATGTCGTCGTCGTTACGGCGCGATTGACATTTTCTCTGATGTCGGCGTCGCGTTCACGTGTTCCCTTTAAACAAAAAAAAAAGAATCTTTTCCAGGCATCTTTTTCAACCAAATTTCCTCTTCCCCTATTCAGCTAACCCAGCACCTGGCCACCCACAACGGCATCCGGAAGCACAAGTGCCCGCACTGTCCGTCGGCGTTTTCCTGCGCGGCGAACCTCAAAATGCACCTCAAGAGTCACCTGGACATTCGAGATTACACGTGTCACATCTGCGGCAAGGGGTTCTACCGGCCGGATGCGCTCAAAAAGCATCTGCTCTGTTATCATGCGAACTTGAAGGCGTTCCACTGTAACATTTGCAACAAGATGTTCAAGGGTCATCTGCCGCAGCACATGAGAACGCACAAGATGATTCGGCCGCATGGGTGTGCGGTGTGCGGGGCGGTCTTTTCGCAGCGATCGCAGCTCGTGGTGCACCAGAGGATCCATACCGGGGAGCGGCCGTATCGGTGTCAGGTGAGTTTGGAACGCTGTTCAAACTGGAAAGAAATTACACTACAGTACTTGGTCGGTAACTGGGCTGAGGGCATGGCCCAGTAAGGTGTAATATGGTTAGATGGATAAAAATAAAGTTTTCCAAATTAAGTGAGCACAGCAATTTTTCAGTTGCTTTTGGGGGTCCTCAACATCTCCCCAAAGTTTGGGAACGATTGGTTTAGTCCTTACATTGCGCAAAGCGATTCAATTTCCATTTAAATTTGTATAGGAAAAATCTTTTTTTGAATTTTGATGTTCAAGAAATCCACGTTTCACGGTATATCAAAACTGGATTCATATTCGGATGCTCCTAATGCGTGATGCGATGCGTGCTAATTTCCATAGAAAATTGAATCGCTTCGCGCAAAGTGAGGACTAAACCAATCGTTCAAAAACTTAGGGAAGTTGTTCAGGACCCCAAAAGGAACTGAAAAAATGCTGTGCTGGAAAATCGATTTTGCTTTTACACCCTAACGGACAATTGTGGGGGTTGTTGAGATTCGCAAAAAAGTTGCTGGGTCATAGCTCAAAATATGTCTTCTTTGTTCCTTTCAAACATATCAAAATAAAAAATATTCTTAAATAGTGTTTGGTCTTTTTGGTCATTTTGGTCATTTTAGTCATTTTGGTTATTTTGGTCATTTTAGCTATTTTGGTCATTTTACTCATTTTGTTTATTTAGGTCATTTTTGTCATTTTGGTCATTTTGGTCATTTTGGCTATTTTGGTTATTTTAGTCATTTTGGTTATTTTGGTTATTTTGGTCATTTTGGTCATTTAGGTAATTTTGTTCATTTTAGTAATTTTGGTAATTTTGATCAATTTGGTCATTTTGGTCGTTTGAGCCATTTTGGTGATTTCGGTTATTTTGATCATTTTGGTTTTATGGTCATTTTGGTCATTTTGGCCATTTGGGCTATTTGGGTCATTTTGGTCATTTTGGTCATTTTGGTCATTTTGATCTTTTTGATCACTTTAATCATTTTGGTCATTTTGGTCATTTCGGTCATTTTGGCCATTTTGGTTATTTTAGTCTTTTTGGTTATTTTGGTCATTTAGGTCATTTTGTTCATTTTAGTAATTTTGGTAATTTTGATCAATTTGGTCATTTTGGTCGTTTGAGCCATTTTGGTGATTTCGGTTATTTTGATCATTTTGGCCATTTTGGTCATTTTGGTCATTTTGTTCATTTTGGTCATTTTGGTCATTTTGATCACTTTGATCATATTGATCATGTTAATAATTTTTGTTATTTTGGTCATTTTGTTAATTTTGGTAATTTTTGTCATTTGGGTCATTTTGATCATTTGGCCATTTTGATCATTTTGGTAGCTTTGGTAATTTTGGTAATTTTGGTAATTTTAGTAATTTTGGTATTTTTGGTATTTTTGGTAATTTTGATCATTTTGATCATTTTGGTCATTTGGGTCATTTTTGTCATTTTGGTCATTTCGGTCATTTTGGCCATTTTGGTTATTTTAGTCTTTTTGGTTATTTTGGTCATTTAGGTCATTTTGTCCATTTTAGTAATTTTGGTAATTTTGATCAATTTGGTCATTTTGGTCGTTTGAGCCATTTTGGTGATTTCGGTTATTTTGATCATTTTGGTTTTTTAGTCATTTTGGTCATTTTGGCCATTTGGGCTATTTGGGTCATTTTGGTCATTTTGGTCATTTTGGTCATTTTGGTCTTTTTGATCACTTCAATCATGTAGAGACGAATTAAAAACGCGTGGACTGTAATTTGCGACTGGTTTATTCTCTTGCCGTCTCTAAAACTGTGCTGGTTGTTCGTGCTGTGTGTTAGTGTGAGTGTGTTGTAAAAGCGGAAATGCACTGAATCAAAATTTCTGTCTTCTAGCTGTCAATCGCTGCAGGGTTGCCAAATGCGTCCCAACATCCTCCCCCGCCAGTGGACATCCGGGAACTTCAACCGGCTGTCTTCTCCTCTGCTTCGTCGTCGAGTGGGAGCACCGCAACCTTTGCCGTCGACCGCTTGTAAACTCCTCCTGCTGTCTTTACCGTCACCACGCGGGTGACTCCGTCTTGCCCGGGGTGGACCTTCACAACTCGGCCGAGCCTCCACTGCAGCGCCGGAACGTTCTCCTCCTTGAGCAGCACCAAATCTCCTTCCATGACGACAGTGTGCTGCTTGTTCCACTTCTGCCGCTGCTGCAGCTCGGACAGGTAGCCCGCCGACCAGCGTTTCCAGAAGTCAGCTCGCATCTTCTGCAGGTGCTGCCACCGTGTCAGCGTTCCAGGCTTGAGTTGATCGGACGCCGGCTCTGGGATCGCGTTGAATGGGCGGCCAATCAGCAAATGACCGGGCGTGATCACGTTGAGGTCACCCGGGTCCGCCGTCTGCGGCACCAACGGCCGCGAGTTAAGTATGCCTTCAATCTGCGTTAGTAGTGTGGACCATTCCTCTTCTGTCAGCTTCGTTTCACCTGCGTTCCGCTTGATCAGGTGCTTCGCCGACTTCACGCCGGCTTCCCACAAACCTCCTACGTGCGGCGACCGTGGTGGGATAAAATGCCAGCGAATTTCCTTGGGCAGACAAAACTCTTGAAGCGCACCCTTCGTCAGCTGCTGCGTCAGCAGCGCGTACAGTTCGTGGAGCTCCGAGCTGGCTCCAGCAAAGTTTGTGGCGTTGTCGCTGTAAACGTCGGAGGGAAGGCCGCGACGAGCGACAAATCGGTGCAAGGCGGCAATGAAAGCATCCGTCGTTAAGTTTGACACCAGCTCGATGTGGATGCACTTCGTCACCATGCACACAAACAATGCCACGTACGCCTTGCAGTACACTGGTTTGCGCGGGTGCCCCTTGCGTACGTAGATTGGTCCAGCGAAGTCAACGCCCACTCGTTCAAATGGGTAGGCCTGGGTCACTCTGTAGCTGGGCAAGTCTCCCATGAACAGTTTGGTCTCCGATGGGTTCACCTTGAAGCACCGTACGCACTTCCGCAACCTTGCGCGGATCGCGTTTCGTCCGTTCAGGATCCAGTACCGTTGCCGCAGGACCGATAGAGTTCCGCTCGGTCCGACGTGCAGATTCTCCTCGTGGACAGCTTGAACCAGGATCGCCGTTACTGGATGCTCGGCAGGCAGTATGGCCGGGCACCGCTGCTCGTACGACACGTTGGCGTACTTGATCCGTCCGTTGACTCGTAGAATGCCGTAGGTGTCGACCCACGGGTTCAAGCTTCGTAGTCGGCCAGTGTACCTCTCGTTCGGCTTGCCTTGCTTCTTCAGCACTTCTTGGATGTCTGTCTGCATTCGTTGCTGCTGGACCATGTACACAATCGAGCGCAGCGACGATCGTAGTTCGGGTATGGTTGGGTACTTGTCGTTGTCTCCGTACGTGGATCGCTTCCGGGTCTTGTTGCAAAAGCGAATCACGTAGGCTAGCACTCGTTGTAGTTTGCGGAACGAGCTGAACCGTGTGAAGATCCTGTTGTAGTCTTCTTCTTGTTCGTCGGTTATCACAACGGCTGCAACTCGTACTTCGGGTAGTTCGACTACGATGGCCATCTCGTCTTCTTGGTAGTCGTTTTCTTCGAGGAACCCGCCATGGAACCAGAAGCGATTCCCAATCAGCGCTTCCGGAAAGAGTCCTCGTGAGACGAGGTCTGCGGGGTTGGCGCTGCTTCGCACGTACTTGTACTCGTAGTCGGCCCTCGGGGTAAGCTCGTGGATTTCGGCAACTCGGTTTGCCACGTACGTTTCGAGCTCGCTTGGGGACTTGGCCAACCATCCCAGTGCAATCGTCGAGTCGCTGTACAGCACCTTTCGAGTGAATTTCACCTTGAGTGCTTTCATTACCCTGGACACCAACCTTGACATCAGCCGGAAGCCGCACAGTTCGAGTTTCGGGATCGTCTCTTTGGGCGCCAAGTGCGACTTGCTGCACAGCAAGTAGGCTACTGCTGTGTTGTCCGCCAGAATGTTACGCACGTAGACGCACGTGCCGTAAGCTTCCAGGGATGCGTCCGAAAATGCGTGCAGCTCCAGGGCCACCCTGTGTGGCACGATGACTCGGCGCTCGATCTGTACCTCCATCAGCGCTCGCAGTCCTCCACGAAATTTGTTCCATAGCTCCGTAAGCACCTTGCACAGTTGCTTGTCCCAAGACACTTTCTTTCGCCAACACTGACGCAGGATCAATTTAGCGGTGACACAAACCGGTGCTTGCAGACCTAGCGGGTCAAAAGATCTGGCAACTTCCGACAGGATGCGACGTTTGGAAACCGGTTGAGTCAAGTCAGTGAGAGCGACGCGGAACAGCAGTTTGTCACTGGTGGGGTTCCACAGAATGCCGAGAGTCTTGATCATTTCGTTCACGCCACTCAATTCGAATGACACTTGCTTCTCTCGTCGTTCGTCTGGAATGGTGTCAAGAAACTCGGCGGAATTGGAGCACCACTTGTGGAGCTCGAAGCCTCCCTTCTCCAGCAGCTCCTCCAGTTCGTCGCGCGCCAGCAGCAACTCCTTCAGTGTGTCAGCACCCGCAAGTGCGTCATCGATATAGAAATCGTTCTCCAAAATCTTGGCAGCGCGAGGGTAGGCTTGTCCTTCGTCTTGGGCGAGCTGTTTCAACGTGCGGGTCGCCAAGTATGGCGCTGATGCCGTCCCGTAAGTGACGGTCAACAGTTCGAGCATTTTGAGTGACTCGGAAGGGTCCGTTCTCCAAAACACACGTTGAAACTTCGTGTGGTCGGGGTGCACCCGAACCATTCTGTACATCTTCGAGATGTCCGCCGTAAACACGTACGGGTACGTCCGGAATCGAAGGGCGATATCGAATAACGGATCTTGAATGGTTGGACCGACCATCAGGGTGTCGTTGAGCGAGAGTCCGGAACTCGTTTGTGCCGAGGCGTCAAAAACTGTGCGCAACTTGGTGGTGGACGAACTTGGCTTCAGTATGGCATGGTGGGGCAGGTAGTACCCACCATCTTCCTCCTTGGACGGGTCGATTTCGCGGCAGTGGCCGAGGCGCACGTATTCTTCCATGAAAGCGCAGTAGGCCGCCTTCAGGTCCGCGTTCTTGGCTAGTTTCTTCTCGAGGTATGAGAAGCGTTGTAGTGCGTGCTGCTTCGAGTCGCCGAGTTGACTCACGTTGCCACGGAAGGGTAGCATCACGACGTAGCGACCGCTCGGGTCACGGCTGTGGGTCTGCTCGTAGCACTGCTCGCATGCCGTCTCCTCCGACGACATCCTTGAAGCGGTCGGCACCGCCTCGGATTCCCAGAACCGTTCGACGAGGTCGTTCAGCTCAGCGTCTTGGACCGCCACGTTGCAGCGGGTCACTTCGTACTTCCAGCTCGTGGAGTCGGCCAGGCCACCGACTACCCATCCGAACACTGTCTCCTGCAAAAACGGCAGGCTCTCTGCCAGCTTGACCTTACCAGTTTTCAGGAGACCGAAGAATTGGCCGACGCCAATCAGCATGTCCACCCGTTGAGGGCGGTAGAACTCCGGATCCGCTAGCTGCAGGCCGGCGGGTACCGGCCAGGTAGAGATGTCGATGTTCTTCGCAGGTATGGTTCCAGTGATACGGTTGATCACCAGACACTCCAAGTTGCTTGTGTAGACGTTGTCTCGGGACTGCACGTTGATGTGCACCAAGGCCGTAACCCTGGTCGTTGAACCATCCACACCTTTGACGTCGACGTTCACACTTCGTCGCTTCAGTCGCAGTAGCGACGCGACCTTCTCCGTACACAGATTCACTTGTGAACCGCAATCTAGCAGTACGCGGCAGGGCAGGGCCTTGCCACCGTCGTCGAGGATGTTCACAATCGCCGTGCAGAGAAGCGCCCGTTGCTGGTAGATCACACAGGAGGCTGTGACCGCCGTCGTTCCGGCTGGTTCTGCGCTCGGCGTAGCCGTCGTGGAGTTCTGCGTGGATCGTGCAAGTGGCTGCTCAACAGCGACACCCGTTTCGTTCAGATGTAGTGTAGAATGGTGCCGCTTCTTGCAGGCCTTGCACGTCTTCGTCGAGGAGCAGCGACGCGTGATGTGCCCCTTCTTTAAGCAATTGAAACAAACTCCAGTTTGCTTCGCCTTCTCGTAGCGCTCCTTCGGATCCAGCTTGAGATATTCGCCGCACTCGTGGTTCTGGTGCTCCTGTCCGCAAAATGCGCACCGGTACTCGACCGACGCCGCCAGGGACGATGCCTTCAGTGCGGGAATCTTCGTTGTCTTTGCTGCGACAGGCTTCTTCTGCTTGTTGTCAGCAAGCTCGATGCGTTCCAAAACTTGACTCCGGGTTGTGAGAAACTTCACCGTGTCGGCGTAGTTCGGAATCTCGCCGTGCTCGATGCTTGTCTCCCACACTTTCCTCGTTTCGATGTCAAGCTTCGACGCCAAAATGTTGACCACCAGAATGTCCGCAAGGCCAGCCATCGGGAACTCGTGGAAGTTCAAAGCACTTACGTGCCGTTTGCACCCGTCCACCAGCTCACGGAGTTGTTTACCACTTTCAGATGTCATCGGTTTGAGGTTAAGTAAACCGCCGACGTGAATGTCAACGATCCTCCTCTTATTCTCGTATTGCTCGGTCAGTTCCGCCCAAGCAGCAGCAAAGTCGCTGTCGTTGATCGTTTGCTGGTCGATTGACCCAACGGCTTCTCCGACCAGGCACTTGTCCAAATGATAGAGCTTGGTTGCGTCTGACTCGCCGGGGTGCTTGCTCATGACATCCGTGAAAATGGCCTTGAATTTGTACCAGTTTTCTGGCTTCCCGTCGAAAGATGGCAGCGGCGTGTGGAGAGAAGATGTCGCTTGCACTCGCACGGGTTGGGCTGCTGCCGGAGGCTGGGGGTCCGGTTCTTGTTTGACCCCACGCAGTAACTGGCAGACCTTGGCCCGAACGAAATTGTAATCCGCTTCAAATTCGACATACTTCTTCTCCTGGTCATCCGCTTCCGCTGGCTTGGCCGCGTAGATCTTATTCTGGAAGTGGTTGAATTCCTCGTAGGCTGCGTCAATCGTCTTCAGCTGGGTGTGCAGGAGGAACTCATCCGGAATCGTTTGGTTTTGCGTGTGCTGGCCCAGCACGTTCTTAATCCGGGTGATTTTTCCTTTCACTGCACCACGTTGTTTCACCAAAATGTCGAACTCTTCCGCCATCTTTCTTCTCGATTGTTGCAGCTCTCCGATCGGCGTACTAAAAACTTCCAATAACGAACTGTCCGGATCTTTCACCGGAGTTGAGAGCATCTACGCCCATCCAATCGACCGGGTCCTTGTCCTTTCCTTTCGACCGAAACTACTACGAATATCCAGCGAAGTAGGACCAAAAAATGTAGAGACGAATTAAAAACGCGTGGACTGTAATTTGCGACTGGTTTATTCTCTTGCCGTCTCTAAAACTGTGCTGGTTGTTCGTGCTGTGTGTTAGTGTGAGTGTGTTGTAAAAGCGGAAATGCACTGAATCAAAATTTCTGTCTTCTAGCTGTCAATCGCTGCAGGGTTGCCAAATGCGTCCCAACAAATCATTTTGTTCATTTTGGTCATTTTGGTCATTTTAGTCATTTTGGTCATTTTGATCACTTTGATCATTTTGGTCATTTGGGTAATTTTGGTCATTTTGATCATTTCGGTCATTTTGGCCATTTTGGTTATTTTAGTCTTTTTGGTTATTTTGGTTATTTTGGTCATTTTGGTCATTTAGGTCATTTTGTTCATTTTAGTAATTTTGGTAATTTTGATCAATTTGGTCATTTTGGTCGTTTGAGCCATTTTGGTGATTTCGGTTATTTTGATCATTTTGGTTTTTTGGTCATTTTGGTCATTTTGGCCATTTGGGCTATTTGGGTCATTTTGGTCATTTCGGTCATTTTGGTCATTTTGGTCATTTTGGCTATTTTGGTTATTTTAGTCTTTTTGGTTATTTTGGTCATTTAGGTCATTTTGTTCATTTTAGTAATTTTGGTAATTTTGATCAATTTGGTCATTTTGGTCGTTTGAGCCATTTTGGTGATTTCGGTTATTTTGATCATTTTGTTTTTTTTTGTCATTTTGGTCATTTTGGCCATTTGGGCCATTTGGGTCATTTTAGTCATTTTGGTAATTTTGATAAATTTGATCATTTTTTGGTCTTTTTTGTCATTTTGGTCATTTTAGTAATTTTGTTCATTCTGATAATTTTTGTCATTTTGATTATTTTGATTATTTTGATCATTTTGGTCATTTTGTTTATTTAGGTCATTTTTGTCATTTTGGTCATTTCTGTCATTTTGGCCATTTTGCTTATTTTGGTCATTTTTGTCATTTTGGTCATTTCTGTCATTTTGGCCATTTTGCTTATTTTGGTCATTTTGGTCATTTTGTTCATTTTAGTAATTTTGGTAATTTTGATCAATTTGGTCGTTTGAGCCATTTTGGTGATTTCGGTCATTTTAGTTATTTTGGTCATTTTGGTTAATTTGATTAATTTGGTCATTTTGGCTATTTTGGTCATTTTGGTAATTTTGGTCATGTGGTCGATTAGTTCATTTTGGTAATTTTGGTCATATTGATTATTTTGATCATTTTGCTCATTTTGGTCATTTTGTTTATTTTGGTCGTTTTAGTAATTTTGATCATTTCGGACATTTTGGTAATTTCGGTTATTTTGACCGATTTGTTCATTTTAGTCATTTAGATCATTTTGGTAATTTTGGTAATTTTGGTAATTTTGGTAATTTTGGTAATTTTGATATTTTTGGTAATTTTGGTAATTCTGGTAATTTTGACCGATTTGTCCATTTTAGTCATTTTGATCATTTTGATCATATTGGTCATTTTAGTCATTTTGGTCGATTTGGTCATTTTGGTCATTTTGGTCGATTTGGTCGATTTAACCATTTTGGTAATTTTGGTCATTGTGGTCATTTTGGTCGATTTGCTCATTTTTTTCATTTTAGTCATTTTGGTCGTTGTGGTCATTTTGGTCGATTTTTTCATTTTAGTCATTTTGGTCATTGGGGTCATTTTGATCGATTTGTTCATTTTGTTCATTTTAGTCATTTTGGTCATTTGATCATTTTGGTCATTTTGGTCGATTTTTTCATTTTGTTCATTTTGGTAATTTGGTCATTTTGATCATTTTGGTAATTTAGGTAATTTAGGTAATTTTGGTAATTGTATTAATTTTGGTTATTTTGGCCATTTTGTTCACTTTTGTCATTTTGGTCATTTTGACTGTTTTGGTCATTTTGGTCTTTTCATACTTTTCGGTTTTTGAAATTTTTGAAATTAAATATGTCTTTATTGAACTTTCTTATAATAATTACATTTCATATACATTTTAAGTGGTATGGCTAAATGCTCTTCATCTTTGTTGTATTTTTCGTTTTATTATTACTGTTCACATTCATTCATTTATTTCAAATTGTTTTACATTTTTGCATTTAATCGAATACATTTGGGTAAACAAAAGAAAAAAATCACTTTAACAACTAATCCTAACCATACTTTTCGGTTGTTTTGGTCATTTTGATCTTTTTTGATATTTTGGTCATATTGGCAATTTTGGACATTTTGGTCATGCACAAATTAATTCTTCAATGTTGACACTAAATTCTTAAAAAAATCGTTCTTAAAACACAAAATCCAGAATATTCAGGTAAACTTTTTGAATAGGCAGCCTCTTTACCAGCATCAATTATTTCAAATTGGCTTTTTTGCTTTAACTCTTTGAGTGCATTTGGATTTTTTGATTGTTCTAAGCAAAACTATCCTATGTAACATGAAATTAGGAGGATAGAATTAAAAAAATATTGAAGTTTAGTTTAAACTAAAGAGAATAAGACGTAAATAAATCAAAATCAAATAAAATTGGGGTTCTTATAAAAAGTAAATAAATCGATTCAGAAAGATTGGCTGTACTGAAAAGTTAGATTAATAATTTCGATAATGTTTTTCAATTAAATTCATTGAATAAACCAAATATTTATAAATAATATTTTCTTCTATTCTAGGTCTGCTGGCAGGCGTTCGCCCACTCGAGCGTCCTCAAGCTGCACATCCGCAAGCACACGGGCGAAAAGCCGTTCGAGTGTCCGATTTGCAGCGTCGGCTTCTCGCAGCTGCCCCACCTCAAGAAGCACATGCTCTCTATCCACAACCAGGACAAGTCGTACCTCTGCAAGCACTGCAACATCTTCTTCAAGACGAAGCTGGACCACCAGACGCACATGGCGAGCTGCTCGCCGGAAACGCAACAGCCGGCGGCCAGCGTCGAGGAGATTATCGACCGGAATGTGAGTCTGAGGAGCTTTTTATCTGAGATAAAAAAAATATTAAATTAAATCTCTCTATGATTTTTAGGTAAAGGCCGCCAACAGCGGGGTGGATCCGCCGATGCCCCTGTCCCACATGCGCTTCCTGGTGGCCATCCTGCTGAAGAAGATCTCCACCGACGAGCGGCTCAAGGATCTGGGCTTCGACAAGCGGCTCATCGACAACGTCCTCGTGGATTCGCTCAAGTGCGCTGGCCGCACCGCGTGCGACGACAAAACGCTCGAGCCGGCCAACCGCCTCAAGAAGAACGTCCAGGAGCTGCTCGAGTGGACCGTGCCGCAAAAGTACATGGAAGAGTTCAAGAAGGCCAACCGGAGCACCGAGGAGCTCCTGGAAGATCTGACCAACTAACTTGCTTTTTTTAAACATTACTAACACTGTCAATTTTCAAATTTAATCGGGAATTTGATGCTGAATTAATTGTTGGAGGGTGCGAAGTAGCTAAAATTTCCTCAAATTCCTCATCGACTGAGGATTGTTTTCTATTACGTAGGTCTAGTTACTAATCTGGGTGTGTCTGAACTAACAAGCAACCAACTTTGAACGATTTGATTTAACTTTTCTTATTTCCCGGTGACGGTTTACTCACATTTTTTTCGGAACATTACCAAAGTACCGCCATTTTGTTGCCATAAACCAATGCAGGAAACTTGCCAAAATGTTATTTATGTTTGAATTATGCAAATACAATTAATGAATTTATTTTTATTTTCCTTAAAAATAGCTGGTTAAAAGATTTCGACAGATACCAAAACAAAACAAAAATCGTACAAAAGGCAGCGTTCATCAAAAAAATCTAGTCAAAAGATTGCCATTATTGCGGTAGAATTAAACGAATTTTATTATTTTATACTAATTTTAATCTCATCCAAAGCCGAGCGACCTAACAGTCGCTCGCATGTACATTGAACCATATAAAAGTAGCTCGAACCAAAAACAAAAACACAAAACAAATATCTATCATCAACACAAACCAAAAACATATGCGAGAGTTGAGATCGTGTGTCGATCTCGTCTCGTGTGCCAGTACTAAATGTAGGTGTCTAGTGTAAGAAATGCGTGAGAAAGTGTAGTTTAATTAACCTCCCTAAATGTCTAAGTGTAACATATGAAGCGTAAAAAACGAAATCGTGTGCCATCGTGGACCACGTTGGCGCGGACATCTTTGAATAAAAGTAGCAGAAATTGATAGCCATGTGTATTCAATTTATCCGAATGTTTCCTTGATTTATTATACATTATTTTAGTTTTTTGTACGCGAATCTTATCATTCTAATATTTAAGCAAAATCTTTTCTTATGACACCAACTAATTTTTTTAAACATGTTTTATTCAACTTCTATAATGAGCAAAATGGCTTCTTTGGGCATACCGAAGCCATCAAAAAAGTTTCAGCCGGATTAAAAAATAAAAAATTCAATAAAAAGACCGATTTCGTAGAGGAATGCAAATTCTCTACGAAATCGGTCTTTTTATTGAATTTTTTATTTTTTAATCCGGCTGAAACTTTTTTGGTGGCTTCGGTATGCCCAAAGAAGCCATTTTGCATCATTAGTTTGTCCATATAATTTTCCTAACAAATTTGGCAACTGTCCATACAAAAATGATTTATGAAAATTAAAAAATATGTATTTTGAAGAAATTTTTAGATCGATTAGGTGTATTTTCAAAGTTGTAGGTATGGATAAAGACATAAAGACTACATTGAAGAAAAATGATATACGGTAAATTTTTTTGTGATTTTTAATTTAACTTTTTGTCAATAATCTTGATTTGCAAAAAAACACCTTTTTTTTACTTTTTATACTGCCGTTCTACGCATAATTGTCCCATGTTCAAAAAAGGGCAACTGAGAAAAACGCGATTGAAATCTTTCGATCGATTTCTGTGTTTCTACGCATAATTGTCCCGTGGTTCCCTATTCGCCCTATATGACCCTAATCACCCCGGTTAACATGTTATCACCCTTATTTGTAATCCTCTTGCAGGTAAACAGGTAAACAAAATAAAATGCTTCGTAAAACTCATGATTTCGTGATAGAAAATACTTGGTGGGACAATTATGCGTAGAAGTTCAACGATGGGACAAACAGACTTGGTGTTGTTTTCAATGATTTTCTGAACAAAGTACTAGATTTTATGTGTTTTTCTGAAAGTATACGTAAAACTAAACTTAAAAATGATAAAAAGTCAAAATCATCGAAAACTGACATGGGACAATTATGCGTAGAACGGCAGTATATGTCCCCTAAACTTCAAATGCCAACTTTTCAGAAATTTCCACATCTATGATTGAGTTTTGAATTTTTTAATCAATACGGATTTTTTTCAAAAAAACGAAATATTGGTCGCAAAATTTTGTCAATTTCAATTTTCGATGTAAAACGATGTAAAAAATGTCCGCGTGGCTTATGGATGGTGTCTACGGCTAATACAACGCAGTAGGCTTGGCCGGTTTAAGGGCAAACGAGATGACGTTTCATTCATAACAAAATGGCTACTGCAATGATCATAACCTTACACTAAAGAATGTATTCTTGGCATTTTCCTGTTTGTAGTAAGATAATTTGATAATTTATTAATTCGTTTAAGAGATTATAGAAAAATGTGTTTTTTCCATGTATAACAAATTTTAAGCAGCGTTTTTTCTACTTTTTTCCTTGTGCAATTTTGTTAAAGGGAGGGGACAGCAATTTAGTTTATGTGCTGTAAGGTCGTTGCTAATATTTTTCAAAGTTTATGTCTGTTAAAACTGGAAAATTTCAATGGAAATAGAAGCCTATAATCAACACAAGACAATCTAAAATGCCTTTTTCTACGTTGATAATCATATTTAGCATGTTTGGGCTCGTTTAAAAATATTTTGAATATTTATGAAATTATCGAATGTACATCACCGCAAAAACTATTTTTTCACGCAAAAATACAATTTTCGTCAATGCTGAGATATTTTGAAAACTTATGATTGCAAAACAACCAGATAGATGGGTAATGTATGGTTCTTTCCTTCCCAAGTGACCACGCGTCCAACATCGACCATCACCAAATCTGCTCATATTTGGCAAGAGGGTTGTTTTGCCCCAAAAACAAAGAATCCCAAGATTTTTGAAAAACCTCATTTTTAAAATGCATTTTGCTAAGAGAAAAGTTAACAAAAAGTCAACTTTTGAGTATGCAAAAACAAGTTTTTTTCAAATTTTAAGGCCTACTGTTGAAAATTGATGGTTAAGTAAAACATTTGCTATGCAACACAGGGCTGTTCAACTAAAAAACGTGATATCTCAAGAAATATTCAATTTACCCTGAGGTTTTGATTTGATTTATTGTAAAAAGCTCTCAGCAATAGAATGCAATTGTCTGTTTTCCCGTAAGTGCTCGTCCAAAAGGTTAAAAATGCATTTTAAAACTTAAAGCGCAAAATTTTCATATCTGGCAACACTGTACGTAAATTCTGAGTACGCCATTCGATGCTACGTCAAAAAATCTTCAAATTTGCATACAAAAAGTTGACTTTTTGTTGACTTTTCTCTAAGCAAAATGCATTTTAAAAATGAGGTTTTTCAAAAATCTCTGAAAAAGTGGGGGGTGCCACGGGCGCGGTGGTGGACTCAATGTCACCAAACTTGGGATTCTTTGTTTTTGGGGCAAAAACAACCCCCATGCCAAATATAAACAGATTTGGGAAGGAATGACCCGTATTTTAAAACATTTTTTCATTCAAATGTTGGAACCATAAACTTCAACAAATATTTGCAACGGCTTAAATTAAAAATAAAAATCCTAAAAATCACGACTTGCCTTATTAATTTCATTTTTAATTAACTTCCTTCCTCTAAAATATGGGTTTGAATCATTTTTTTCAATTTACAATTTATTAAAATGCAAAATGCGCAATTTTTCAAGTACTACATCACTTCAACTGAATGCTCCACTAACTGTACGATGATGCATCAGTCATTTCAAGTTGCATCCTGATAAAATTGTCCCACACTTTTCCTCATATGCACTCAGTTTCTGCATTTTCCCTACCCTTCACCCCCATTCCACTCACATCATCCACATCTAATCATATGCGCGCATTCATTCATACGGCACCACTCTCTCTCTCTCTCCCTTCAACAATTCGTGCGAACACCCAACAACATCATCCAACCGAAGCATATCCTGAAATCATCAGGTACACGAACGATAGCGATATGCTCCAGCTGTATTTCTCTTAATTGATGATTTTGCCTTTTCTCCCATACCTCATAATTTATATTGTGAATAACCGGAATGAAATAATTTCTATGTAAAATATCGTGTATATGCAATTTTCCATCCCCCCTCACCAGTCCCTTTTTGCTCCCTTTTTTACCACCCACTCAGTGATTGCGAACGCGATATCAAACTAAACCTCCCCTTTTTTCCACCCACCCACACACACACACACACGACAACCTTTTTGCGGATTTTCTTCCATTTCGTTTTTCGCTGTGCAGCACACTCAGCGCAGGGCGCCCCACGTGTCCTTTCTTTCTTTTCCGCCACTTGGCTTTCCGAGAAGATCCGATCCGTTTCACTCCGTCCGGGCTCTCGTCAAACGGGTGGTGGCACAGTAGGAACAACAACAGGCAGGCAGGCAGGCACGATGACGATCCTCAACAGGGAGCGTCCGTAGAAAAGGTTGCTTGAAAATTTTGAAGATTGTGAATTTCCAAACATAGTTTTATTAAATTAGGTATGAGAATAAAATTAACTCCTTAGCCGTTTGACATATTTAAATTACAATAAACATTTATCATCGAAGCAATGATTGAAAGCCATTAAATTAAATGCTTTTCACAGTCAGCCTGTTTTAAAACGAACAGTAAGCAACAACAAAAAACACTCACAACGTTTAATCCACGAATTAGGCCAGGAAAAAATCGAGAGTTTTTTTAAAGGACCAAAAAACAAAGTTTTATTTGTATTTGCTTTTGAGTGTTTTTGAATAGTCCTGACTCAAGGCGGTGTCAAAACCACCCAACCTTTTTTTTAATACTCTAGACATGAGTCATTGTTATCTTTAAGACCCAATCCCGCCTCTCGATTTGCCTCGATAAAAAAAAAAGAAAAAAATATTATATATTATAACCGATTTTGAATATTTTAAATGTTTTGAAAAAAATCTTTTTTGGGTTCAACTCAGATCCTCGTTATCTTAGCTCTAAATAAGTTTGCAGTTTTTTTTTGTATTTTTGAATTTATATAAAAAATGTGAAAAACACTCAAAAAACTAAAAAGTGACTTGCAAAATATGAAAAGAACAAACAGGTTAAGATAAGAATTAAAAAAGAGGAATTAAGTTATTTATGGAACAAAAAAAACTCAAATAATATTTTTTTTAAATCAAGACCAACATTTAAAAAGGGCCAAACATGGAATATTATGCCCTTTTAACTTGTTAGTCTTGATTCAAATATTATCAAAATATTAAAATATTGTTTTCGAAAAGCTCGGAAAATTTAAAGTACCTTCATGTTTTGACATTGAAATTCGGATCATTAGTTGCTGAGACATCGACATTAGAAAATGGAGGGTTGTTTGGTTGAGATTTAGAAAACATTAGGGCGTCCAATTTTCCCGGGTTTTGAATTTCCCGGGAAACGGGAAAAATATTTTTCTAGTCCCGGGAATTCCCGGGATCCCGGGAAATTTTCTAAAATGTCATTAAGTCTATGTTTTCATCAAATTTGTTTTGTTTTTCAAGCTTACAATCGTAGAATTAGCTCAATACTGTTAATTGGTGATAATCTTTACTTCAATCTGAACAAGAACAGCAGTTTTCAGTTAGTTAAAAAAAATTGTTTTGTTTTTTATTCTTTGTTATGCTTTGGATTTTTTTAATGAATCATAATATTAAATCCAATGTGATTCAAATTATTTCATATTAATAGTCATAAAATATTAATTATATCTCTTCATTTTTTTATGTGAAATCATTGCAAAAGCTAAAAAAAATCACAGTAACTGTAATAAAAAACAAGAAAAGAAAACAAATAAAATGAAACCATCCATGATCAATCAATCAATCAAATTAGTCGTTTATTTTCAGTTTAACAATTCGTGTGCACTTAAGGTCTCAATGAACTTGCGTTCCTCTAAAAAACCTCTTTGCAGTAACGATTAGTTACAAGTACTGTTTACATTATCTAAGATTACACTAACATGTCACTACAATACATATTAAAAACGTTACAAGTATCTAGCTAGGTTGGCACGGATGAAAAATTTCACTTTTTGTTTAAATTTAAGAAGTTGATCACTTGTTTTTAAATCACCTGGTAAATTATTGTACATTCTTGGTCCGTTGCAGCAAAATCTTCTCCTCCCTAATTCCGTCCTAAAGCGGGGAACGACTAAACGTTCTTGGATTCTCATCCCACGTTGGTGATTCAGCATGCGGATTTCGAAGTTATGATGGATGTCTTTCAGTTTAACCATGCGATGCGTTAGTATAGTTGTTTGGAGTTCGTGGAGAGCAGCAATAGGTAGAGCATTGTGAAGAGTTGAATTGTAAAGTTCGAGTGTAGGGAACAGGAAAGGCAGCTTCAGGATCGCTTTCAGGCACCGGTTTTGCTGGATCTGGACTGTCTTCAGATGTGACGCACAGGCTGAGCCCCAGATGGATACTCCAAATTGGTACCGGCTATGCACAAACGAATAGTAAACTTTCATCAGCACGTGTCGCGGAAGAAAGTGAGAAAGCTTCCTGAACATTCCACAAAGTGGCGCATTAGACTTGACCAGGTTTTCAATATGGATTTTCCAAGTAAGCGTTGAGTCCAAGTGTATCCCAAGGTATTTGAAGGTTTCGACCTCGTCAATACAGCAGCCCTTCACTTCTACATTCGGGTGAGGTGGTATTGTCATGCGGCTTCCTCGGAAAAACATTATTTTAGTTTTCTTCGCATTTAGTGATAGTAGATTATTCTCCAAGAAGGCGTTGATCTGGGCCAAGTCATCAGTCATGTCGGATACCATTTCTAGTACGCCACCGTTGCGATAAGTTACAACAGTATCATCCGCAAACAACCTGGGCCGACCGTGGAGCTTTAGCCTGGCCATGTCGTTGATGTATATTAGGAAAAGTAACGGTCCAACATTGCTTCCTTGCGGGACTCCGCAGTTGATACAACGTTCGGGGCTGAAAGTTCCGTTTACACTAACCTTTTGTCGACGATTGCACAGGTAACTTCGAAGAAGATCATTCACCAGACCACGAACACCGTACGAGTTGAGCTTATCCAGAAGAAGCTCATGATCGATCGTATCGAAAGCTTTGGCTAAGTCAAGGAAAATTGATCCAGCAACTTTTTGCTTCTGATCAATCACCTCAGAGATATCATTCACAAGATCTAGAACAGCAACTTCAGTACAGGAACCTTTCCGGAAGCCGTACTGCATCTCGTAGAAGAACTTATGTTTGCTCAGGAACTTGGTCAGCCGTGACGACAACAGGGTTTCGAAGATTTTGTTCATTGATGGCAGGACAGATATAGGACGGTAATTACTCATCTGTGTAGGATCACCACCCTTGAAGATAGGGTGAACAATCGCCTCCTTGAGATGTTCTGGATAGGTACCACTCGTCACAGAGTCGTTGAAAGTTGAAGCTAAGATCTTGGAGAGCTGTTCAGAGTGTTGTTTTAGTGCTGTTACTGGAAACCCATCATGGCCAACAGCTTTACTCGGGTCTAGAGTCTTGATTACACGTGCAATCTCCTCGGGTGCGGCAGGGAACAAGAAGAAAGACCCACCCATTCGAGGTAAAGTCTTGATCGTGTTGAACTCGTTGATATTCCGCGTAGACGTCAATTGTTCAGCGAGTTTTGCTCCGATTGTCGTGAAATAGTCGTTAAAGTGAGTTGCAACCATGGTTGGCTCAGCTACCTCGCTTTCGTTGACCTTCAAAACGACAGCATCCTGCTTCGAGTTCTTACCCAAAACTTCGTTGATCCTCTTCCAAAGAAGTTTGGCGTTATTGGTGTTGAAGAGTTTTGAATGAAAGTCGCGTTTCGCTTTTCTTTTGGCTGCAGCAAGTAACTTGTTTGCACGATCAAGCAGCTCGCGCAGGTGGGGGTTTTGGCGGTCGGCTTTCCAGTTTTGCAGGGCATTGTCCCTCACTTGGATCAGCACCCAAACGTCCAACGTAAACCAGGGACAGTCACCCTTTTTGAGTTTAGCTTCAACTGTGACGACGGTAGTATGGGCATGCTTAATCTCCCTGTAGACATTAGCAATTGTAGCTAGCCGCAGGTTAGGTTCCATAGCTTCCCACTGAGTGTTTTGGAGAAATTGCTCAAATTCACACTTTACAGAACTGTAGTCGGTCTTCGGTTTAGTCAAGGTAACGCGGTGTGGAAGTTTAGGTGGAGATTTGAACTGCGTCAGGATATAGCTGTGGTCACTCAAATCGCAGTCGATCGTGTAGTTGTGAGTATGATCAGCATCGTCTGTTCTCGCGATAACGTGGTCAAGAATGTTGTTGCTCAGCGGGCGAGTTGTAACGGTATTTGTCACGCACATGTTGTATGAAGCAAGCACGTTGAGGTACTCCAGAACATCATTTTCAGCTGGTTTATTCACGGCGACATTGATGTCTCCTAGGATGAACGTAGGGCACATCGGATCAGTCGTTGCAAGAATGCCTTCAACGAAAGCAAGCAGTCGGGGAAGATCATTATCCGGCGGACGATAGACACCGTGAATGGTGAACGTTTTATGCTTAAGCTTGATCGACATCTCGATGTGGTGATACCCGTCGTGCGAGATATTTTTCTTGATAGTGATAAATTTTATAAAGCCGCCAACTGGGAGAAATCGGGACAGCAGTCTGAATAGGTACAGAATATTTTAGAGCAATAAATTTGAATATTGATGTATTTGTTTTGATAATTAAAAATATATCAGAACATCATGCTGTCTTAATTAGTTACTATTGTCCTAATTTGTTCCAGATTCCAGATGAAATATAATTAAATATGATTTTTTCACGTTTAAAGCCATCATTCAACGTAAATATTTAAAAAATAAATAAAGTTTAATGAAAAATATTTTAAGCGCTAGGCATTTTGGGGATCCGTAAAATAAAATTAAAAAAAAATCCATTATAAGCCAAATAAATGTTGATATATGCCGAATACAAATTTGCTAATGCTTTAAAATTGATATCGATTACTAAGTATTCAACTGTTCATCTATTTCCACGACCTAATCTGAGTTTTCAGACCAAAAATAATTTTTTTTTCAATTTCGGGAATTCCCGGGACAAAATATCAAAAATCCCGGGATTCGGGAATTCCCGGTTTAGGAAAAATCCCGGGATGTTTGTCCCGGGAATTCCCGGGATGGACGCACTAGAAAACATCAATTTTCCTGTTTCTTTTAGTTTAGGGCGCTGTATCCAAGCAACCAGAGGTCCAATCCTCAAAATCCAAAATTTCCCACATTTCAATTGGATGTATGGGGTTACAGATATAAGCTAATTACATTGCTCATAACTGAAAACAGGATATTTTTTCAGTGTAGTATAATAACCTGGATAGTAAATCATAAAAAACGAGTTATTTTGAAAAGTGGTCTAAGACAATCTTATGGGAAATTGGACGAGCTTTCCGGTAAAAATATTTTCAAGACTGAAAAATCAAGTCTTTCTCATTGAAATGGCCAAAAACCATCAAAAAACGTATTTTTTCAACATTTTTATTTTTAAACCCGCTGTAACTTCACAAGGATTGGACTTAGGACAATGGTCAATAAAGAGACTTTTATGTAAGACTGTCTGGAGAATCGACTCTCGTGTTTAGTTTTTGATAATTTTGATGTTTAGAGAACATTTGAAAAAAACAGTTTCAGTAAATGATTTTTGTATTTTTTTCAGGTGAGTTGCTCCACCCTGCATTTTTCGTGAGTCTTTTTGTAACATCTTAGGCTATTTTCATAAAAAATTTGAACGAAAAAAAATCGTAGGATAACCTTCAAATGTGACTTTTAAACTTAAAAATCAAACAATCTCATAATAGTGGAGTGTTTTTTTCTTTCAGTGTATCTTTTTTTGGAAAGCCCGTAAAATTTCCTTCCAGGCATTATTTTGCTGTATTTTTATTACAAATTGTAATGGTATAATTCCCTACCAACTCACACGGAATCAGGAAACACACGGAATGGGTATCTTTTGTTTCTGATCACGAATCCGAGGTGCGTTTTTTGATACCTCGTGACAACCCCTTTTATGTTTGAACATGTGAGAAAATACATTTTTTCAATAATATGCAGTCTGAAATGGTGATGAGATAGAAATTTCATGTCAAAGGGACTTTCATGTTGAATTGGACGCCCGATTTGATGGCGTACTAAAAAATACGAAAATACGTATTTTTCATTGAAAAAACACTAGAAAAGTTTGTAAAACTCTGCCAGTTTCCGCTACTTATCAGTTTTTTTTGAATTAGTTATTTTAAGAGAAATTTAATGTACTTTGAATCTGCATTAACCCAGAAGGGATTTTTTTTCATTTAGAACAAAAAATTTCATTGTTTTGTATTTTCTAAATTTTAAAGAGTGTAACAATGTTATACGAAGTTGTAGAGTAGACAATTATTAAAATTTTGATGCATAAACATAAACATATTTGCTTTTAATCATCACGAGTTATGGCGATTTTACGAAAAAAAGTTTTGAAAAAGTTGAATGACCTAATTGTGGATTTACCTGATAGTTGGATTTCTTAGCATCTTCTCACGGTCGTGGATAGGCCGCCTAGGGGAGTTTCTTTTTGTGTAAAAAAGTTTAATTGAAATAAAAAAAAATCTTTAATCACTTCTCTTACATCAAAATATATTCCAGCAAAAATTTATCGTGTTGGCGAAATATTATTTTTCTTATTTCCGCTTGATTGTCAACAAAGCTGCAGCTGAATGGTGAGACGAAGTGAGGTGGGAGATGTTTTGACATTTGTAATCCCGCATGTGACCCGCCGCCTACTTCGAAGGACATTTCCAACGACCGGGTCCAGTAAGGAACTGATCGTACAATAAATGATCAAAACAAAGCCGATCGCAAACTATTTTGATTCAGATTTGAGCGACTTAACGCAATTGGTCTCTCTGAACCATTCGCTGTACTACTAGATTGGAGTGAGAGCGAGAGCAAAGAGAGAGAGAGTGTTCAGTAGCGATAGGTGTGGAAGATACAAACGGTAAGAATACTTTGGAGCAGTTATAAATAAGTCGCGCTCGAATTGTGCTCGCGAGTAAAAGGGTCTTTTTGGAGCAATCAGAACCCTTGATTTTGGGCTTGAAAGAAAGCTTGCAATCTGGTAAATTTGACTCTGGGAACTATTTAATTCGAGCCAATTATATAATTTATAGCGAGTGTATATGAATTCATCGATTTTCCTTTAATCACTTCTCTTACATCAAAATATATTCCAGCAAAATTTTATCGTTTTGGCGAAATATTATTTTTCTTATTTCCGCTTGATTGTAAATAAAGCTGCAGCTGAATGGTGAGACGAAGTGAGGTGGGAAATGTTTTGACATTTGTAATCCCGCATGTGACCCGCCGCCTACTTCGAAGGACATTTCCAACGACCGGGTCCAGTAAGGAACTGATAAATGATCAAAACAAAGCCGATCGCAAACTATTTTTGACTTAGCTTTGAGCGACTTAACGCAATCGGTCTCTCTGAACCATTCGCTGTACTACCCGATTGGAGTGAGAGCGAGAGCAAAGAGAGAGAGAGTGTTCAGTAGCGATAGGTGTGGAAGATACAAACGGTAAGAATACTTTGGAGCAGTTATAAATAAGTCGCGCTCGAATTGTGCTCGCGAGTAAAAGGGTCTTTTTGGAGCAATCAGAACCCTTGATTTTGGGCTTGAAAGAAAGCTTGCAATCTGGTAAATTTGACTCTGGGAACTATTTAATTCGCGCCAATTATATAATTTATAGTGAGTGTATATGAATTCATCGATTTTCCTTCAAAATAAAAAAAAAACCTAAGAAAAATACAGTTGCATTGAACCCACCGACGAATTATGTATTTCGATTTACCCCGCAAAATTTCGGATAAGAGCCCTTTTTCAAGGTGCCAAAAATCAGACTTCCTTTTTATCTTTAGTCTTTTCTACAAGCACACCGTAATTAGTAACAAAATATAAAATGCCGCAGAATAAAAATGAAATTTAAACTCTGCAAAAAACCTTTCAACACCATCTAATTTGTATCGTCTTTTCCACCCAGCCCCCAACTGTCGAAGCCAGCACATACCCAGCACTTTGTCAGCGCACTCCCGCCTGGAAGGCACTTGGCGATACGCGGTGTGGCGACGTCGAATTGTGCAAACTCTGGGGTAGAGAATCGAGACGACGACGACGAGTTTCGGTTCCCTGACTTGGCTGCTTGCATGCACATTACATTTTTCAAATTCAACAACCCTATTCCAATTATTTTTACATTCTATCAACTTGGTTCGGTTTTGCAAGCTTACCTTTCCTCAAACCTCACCACCCCGTAACAATCAGTCGAGGATGTTGGAATCGGTTCCAGTTTTTTTTCCACAATAACCGGTCGCTATATGAAGTGGAAAGGATGGAAAAAATGTCGTGGAAAAAAAATGGGGGCTTGGGAAAATTTCAGGGTTGTGGGGTAAGGCAGGCAGTTTAGTGTGCCGAGATGCCATCAACTTTTCTTCCCCGTTTTCTCTGTCTCTCCGGTCGTTATTTGAAAATTTCGATAGTACAACATCCCTCAGAAGGATGGAAATATTAAACAAACGAGGAAAATAAACCGGAATTCGGTGAACGGAAGTAAGGGAACCGGGCAGAGGGAGGTTGGTCAGACGAGAGAGGGGTAAAAGGGACACAATTTTTTGGTCTCTTGGAATTACTTTGGGAAAGATTATGTGCTTATATTTATTCTTCCTGTCGTCAACGTTGTCGGTTGCCTCGTTGTTAGTGGATGTACCTTTTTTTACTCCTACTTTTTTCAGCCACCCATCATTGTGAATATATTGATGTTCGGTAGACCAAACCAAAGTTGAAGTTCCTTAGGTTAAGGGAAGCGTTCCCAGAGAATGAATAAAAAAAGTAGAACTATGACGGAAGTGGCAACGGGTTAGCATTGGCGTTGGCGAATCAAAGTAATTGGAGTTACATTGTACAATTGTAGGATCATGAATAATTGAGATAATTTCAATAAAAAGTTATTATATATTGTTGTAGTTATCGTATGTTCCGTTATATTATCAATTATGTGATTCTACGTCAAACCATCAGGATTTCTGGAAGCTGACAACAATTATTTATTATTAATTACCGCCTAGAATGGCGTTGTTTATATCCATCATAAGCTTACCCTTCTTTAAATCAAATGTTCAAGCCCTGAGGTAAATTACATCCCCATTGTTTAGCACTGCTGCTACTGACTATTGTACGAATTACGGTTACGGCGCCTTGCTTTACTTCATCCAATCTAACCGGATGACACTTTCGGGGGGAAAAATTTCGTCCAACACGGACCAACCCTCCTCCTCGCCATGCTAGCACACATTGAGCTGTCAACGGAGTGACTTAGTTGCGGTTGTTGGCGGCGGCGTCGGCATCATCAACACCGTGTTGCATTGGGGGTTTACTGTTGTTCGAGTTACTTTTCTTATTGAGGAAGTGATTTGTGATTAGCAAAATTGTTCGAAATCATAACTTTTAGTAATGATTCAAATCGAAGTTTGAAAAGGTAAGTTGCTTTTTGTCTTACACATAGGGGTAATTCTCCGCCAACTCACACAGCAGTTTCCCCGACCCCTCTTCGATTTGCGTGAAACTTTGTCCTAAGGGGTAACTTTTGTCCCTGATCACGAATCCGAGGTCCGTTTTTTGATATCTCGTGACGGAGGGGCGGTACGACCCCTTCCATTTTTGAACATGTGAAAAAAGAGGTGTTTTTCAACAATTTGCAGCCTGAAACGGTGATGAGATCGAAATTTGGTGTCAAAGGGACTTTTATGTAAAATTAGACGCCCAATTTGATGGCGTACTCAGAATTTCGAATAAACGTATTTTTCATCGAAAAAAACACTAAAAAGTTTTTAAAAATTCTCCCATTTTCCGTTACTCGACTGTAAAAAATTTTGGAACATGTCATTTTATGGGAAATTTAATGTACTTTTTGAATCTACATTGTCCCAGAAGGGTCATTTTTTCATTTAGAACAAAATTTTTCATTTTAAAATTTCGTGTTTTTTCTAACTTTGCAGGGTTATTTTTTAGAGTATAATAATGTTCTACAAAGGCAGACAATTACAAAAATTTTGATATATAGACATAAGGGGTTTGCTTATAAACATCACGAGTTATCGCGATTTTACGAAAAAAAGTTTTGAAAAAGTTGGTCGTCATCGATCATGGCCATTCATGGTCACACGACGAAACAAAGAGAAACGCAAAAAGTAACTTTTTCAAAATTGTTCTAAATGAAAAAATGACCCTTCTGGGACAATGTAGATTCGAAAAGTACATTAAATTTCCCATAAAATGACATGTTCCAAAATTTTTTACAGTCAAGTAACGGAAAATGGGAGAATTTTCAAAAATTTTTTTAGTGTTTTTTTCGATGAAAAATACGTTTATTCCAAATTCTGAGTACGCCATTAAATTGGGCGTCTAATTTTACATAAAAGTCCCTTTGACACCAAATTTCGATCTCATCACCGTTTCAGGCTGCAAATTGTTGAAAAACACCTCTTTTTTCACATGTTCAAAAATGGAAGGGGTCGTACCGCCCCTCCGTCACGAGATATCAAAAAACGGACCTCGGTTTCGTGATCAGGGACAAAAGTTACCTCTTAGGACAAAGTTTCACGCAAATCGAAGAGGGGTCGGGGCAACTTTCCCGATTTCGTCTGAGTTGGTAGAGAATTACCCATAGATAAAAAAATGACATACTTTTTGAATTAACTTTTTCAATAATTGAAGAATACTATGAGCAATAATTGTTAAAGTGTTTTTTCCATAGCAACATTGCTACATTTTTGAGTGCTTGATGCTACAAAACCTTTTTTTGCAATTCCGTCGTGAAACTACTTACTTTTCCTGCCATTCTTGAACAACGAAATAGCCTACTTTTCTGTACCAAAAATAACAGAATCGAATAGCAACACTTTTCAAAATAAATGATGAAAAGTTCTACTTTTCAGCACTCAAATGGGTGCTGAAAAGTTGAACTTTTCAGCACTTGTTTCGAAAAGTAACACTTTTCAACATTTTTTTTATTTAAACGATTTATTGACAAAATACATGAAAATTTGACATAAAATTTCACTCAGTGTGTGTTTTTTGGAATTGCAAAAAATGTTGTATGGAACTCGTTGCAAAACTTGATTTTTTCAGCACTCTTCGTATTTATCCAACTCGGTGAACCTCGTTGGATAAATGTACGACTCGTGCTGAAAATATCCTCTTTTTGCAACTTGTTGCATAAACTACTATTTCCATACCGGGCTCTATGCAGTTTTGTGGGATGGTCAAACAAAATGGGCATGAGATTTTTCGATAATATTTATATAGAGAAGAGATTTTCAGATCGATTTGGTGTCTTCAGCAAAGATGTAGGTTATGAAAAGGACTTTTCGGAAAGAATAGGGTTAAGGTAAAAAATCCTGAAATTTTGATTGACTTTTTATCACGAATGATTGTATATTCATAAAACGTATTTTTTGTATGAGAGTACTTAGAATGGACATTTTTTGTAAATAAAAAAAAATTTAGAGGAGCGAAAAAAAATCCTACCAGACTTTGAATAATTTTATAAGATGCAACATGCCCTCATTTTAATCATTCACGATGTCTGCAAGCTGTTGGTTTAATTTTCAATGTTTAAAAATATATTTTTTTAAACTTTTACTTTTTTTGCGAAATTTTCTGCTTTTTTAATTGAAAAATAATTGAAAAATTAAAGCTAAACCCAGCATTTTAAAATGCCCCATGTAGGTTATTTTGTCATTTTGAAAGGTACTAATAGTTTAAACCAGGGGTGCCTAACCTTTTGGCCCTGCGGGCTGGATCTGATTGTTCTGAAACAGTGGCGGGCCGGAAATAATATTCAAAAGAAGTTGAAGAAGTAATCACATTTTTTATGATTGGATTCATGTAAAGTATTAATAAAAGAACTAGTGGTGTAAATAAGATTCATATATCTCGATTTATTTTCATTATTGTTTGTTTAAAATTGCAATTGCAATTAAATACATGGATATATTTTTTGATGGAAAAAATCATTCAAATTTCAATGGTCGTTGCAATTTTTTAAAGTTTAATTTCTTCAACACTACAACATAAAAAATCAATGAGACATGATAAAATTTATTCAATCGAAATTGAGATTCGAACATCCTTTAAAAAAAAACAATAATTACGTTGTTGTGCACCTTTATTAAAATATTTTAAAAATATTTTAAAATGATTTTAAACACCCACAACATTTAAAAAGTGTAGAAAATATATATGAAATTATTAAAAATTCTCAATTCTTCGAAATCCAAAGTTAATGAAAAATATATTTTTGCTCCCTGATTCCTTGACTCATTTTGAGACATTTTTTAGTATGAATAATTGCTTTTTAAGCTTTTTTTCAAACTGAATAATTATTCTGGAAAAAACATAAGTTTTTGCTCACTTATTAAAACAAAAAATTGAGAATAGAAAAAAAACTTCAATTTGAATAAAACACAGTTAAAGCTAACGAAATTTAAATTTAAATTTAGTTTCGTTTTGTTCATTTTTAGACAACATGCCAAGTTTGTTAATAAATTTAACAATTTTACGAAATGGATAATTTTGTTTTCACCAGTTTCCAGTTTGAAAATATCAATATAGAAATTATAAGAATTTAATTCGAAGATGAAGAATGTTGTTAAAATGTGTTGACATTTGATCTCAAGCTATTTTTTTTTCAATTCAGACAATCAATTTATTTACTTAATATTACATGAATAGCCTAAAGGTCCGGTCATAGAAATATTTTGAAAAGTCGTCGCGGGCCGGATGAAATAGCTTCACGGGCCGGATCCGGCCCGCGGCCCATACGTTGGGCAGGCCTGGTTTAAACATTTTGAAATTATGTTTATTGAAAAGAGCAGAAAGTTTCATCAATGTTAAATTGTTTAAAATTAAAAATTGAGAGTTGACAAGTGAGGCCGAATAGATGGCACTAATAACAACTAATTTTTCACAAAATTTAAATATTAAAATTTAAGAAATAATTTCAGGAACAAGCAGTTCGATCAACAATCGATCAGAAAATCTTGTCTCAATATATTTACTGATCTTCGAATCTACACGCCCATTTTCTTTGACCATGCAAAAAATAATAATGCGAAAGTGTTTTTTTTTGCAATTTGTGTAGAATAGAATAGATTCGATTCAACAAAAAAAAAAAAAAAGAAAAAAACGTAGATAGGATTTGTAGGTTTGGAAGTTTTCCACAAAATTAAGAGTACAACATGAATGCTTACGGAATGGTATGAAATCATACTTACCGTGTTAGATAACTGTTCAAAGTACTTCAAGAAGAAGTTTTCTTGAAGTTTTGAATAGTTTAAAAAGTTTGTTAACTATAATTAAGAAAATGTTGATGAATAGCATTATTTTAATCTTCTCAAAGTGTCATGATTTTCTCAATGAACATGATTTTGAAACGAAATACCGAATGCATTTTCAGATTCTTTGGTCAATAATCAACTAGGATCAACTAAATGTCAAAACTTTTGATTCGTGCTTCGAGTTCAGTTTGAAATGAAATATAAATCGATGATTATAGTTTTAAAGAATTTCATACAAAATTATGACTTTTTAACAATTTTTCCACAAATTTATATGTATTTAGTTAAAAAGCTTATAATCATAGTTGACTAAATATAAACACTTATTTTTTTCTTTATTTGACGTAAAAATATAAATTTAACACCTTAAATCCGATTTTATTAAGAAAAACTATGACTGTCAAATTCACCAGGAGTTCAAAACAAAACTTTTCAACGCAACTTTTTTTAAACACTATTGATTTTTAATTCTAAAATGGTGCATGGACCTTGTGTGACTTTACAAAAAAATTGAAAATATTCCAAAAATAAATTGAAATTGTATCAATGTCACCCCAGTTTACGTTTTAATAAAAAAAATTCTTCAATCATAATTATTTTAACATATTTTGAAATCAATTTTGAGTTATAAATTCAATATTTTTTTATATTTTCCAAGAAAAACTAGGTGAATTGAACCGAACAAACTGTCCGCTACCATAATGGCCTCGAGTACCCTCTAAGAGTGTGTCCTCCGTTGAATTACATAATTTGACATGATGTGGTACACCCGCCGGCCGGCCGGCCCATTCCCTGCATATCCATGGACGACACGGTGCGGTTTCGGGAAAGAAACTCTGGGTCCAGCCTCCTGTATGTTACCCGGCGCAGTTACGGCGATGATGTATTAAACACTCCGAGGGTGTTGAAGGGTGTTTGGATGCAGTGCAACAAAAAACACAAAAAAATAATAATAAACCATAATGAAACCACCGGGAAAGAAACCCGGGCTCTATTGTTTTAGGAAAAATACTTTTTTAAGTTTTCCAGGCTTCACGAGGGACACCGAGGCATTGTGGCAAAGTTTTTCGCCACCGAATGAAATCGGACCGGTGAAGTGGCGTGGACAATGTTGGTAAATAATGACGTAATTACCTTTGAGGAACTTCTTTCCGCTCTGCGTTGATTGAATGGGAAGAAGAAATTTCCTCGTTAACTATGTTTTCATTTGACAAGAAAAGTATTAAATTTAAGATAATTTTTTCAAAGTCATACCAAATTTAATGAAATGTAGGTAACTCAAAACATTCTCATGAATCTCATCTATCGCAGGTTATGAATGTTTCAATTAAATGTGTTCATTGATATACCTCCCCCCGGCACACACACATACACAATGTGCACACACATACTTCACCCCGTTTGCGTGCACAAAAAAAGCCACACACTATTATTCCTGCTCCAAGGGCATAATGTTGCAAAATCCATTCTGGAGCGTACAACCTTTTCGCAATGATGCTAGCACATTTTTAATGCTGCTGCTGCTGTTGTTGTTGCATATTTCTTCCCTCCCATTACCACCCGCTGGCGACTGCTGCTGAGCATAACAAACAAAACAAAACAAAAAAAAGGAGTACTGTAATATGAAAAATCACTTGAAAAGTGAAACAATGCACATAACGTGAACAAGCAGCACACTGCGTCTCTTCATCACTCCGTTTTACTGTGAGGTGAGTGAATTTAGAACAGAATCTTTTTACATATTTCAAGTTTAAGCTTTTCGATCTCACTAGGTGTTTTGGTCAAATTTTCCCTAGTTTTTGTTTAATTGCATTTGAAGAACCTTCTGTTACCAAGCGGTTAACGAAAAGGAAATAGTTGCACGGAACACCTAATCTCTAATAACCAGAAATTCACACAAGTTGTAAAATTGTTGTTTTGGAAAGTTCCTGTTTTCAAAAATAAAAGACAAGCAACCGTTTACAATGAGTTGAACACATACAAAAATTTCTTTGGTAATTCGCCACTAAGTTTTTAATATCATTTTTTGATCACTCTAAGTAAAAAAAAAATAGCATTCATTCATTATTTTTCATTTGATTAAAAATATATAGTTTTGTTTTGTACTGTTCGAATAAAAATAAGTAGCCTACTCTACCATCTTCTATCATTACATTTTGCTTTTCTGATTTGTTCATGTTTTTACAGCCACTTTTTTAATTTTCAACTGTTTTTCACATTTTCTGCTGTAAGTGCATTATCATTTAAATTGTAAAAAAAATGCGTAGAGGCATAGTCTGGGATACTACAAAAATTACTGCATACTTATTTTTACTTAAAATATAAGAAATGTAAACAAAAAACACAGCAAAAGTTGATCCCAAAAAAATTACATTTTAAATAATATTGGCAAAATCACATAAAACAAGTCAACATTCGAACCCTAAATTTTTTTAAAATTTTAGGAGTTCTTCTTTCTCATGCTTTTTAAAGTTCAAATGGTTGAAAAATGGATTGGTGGGTTGGGTTGTAGAGGGTTAAGTTTAGCCCTTTAATGCCTTTTTTTATTTTTTTCGTGTTGAGAAGGTAATTTTACAAATTTTACTTCTTTTGTTTAAAGTTTTTCTTTGTTAATTTTAATCATATTATCAGTATTTATCATGTTTATGTTATGCCTGTTGTTAGTATTTGATTTTTGCTACCACCTTCTTTTGCTGTTTTAGTCTGTTCATATTTTTACAGCCACTTTTATTTTTTTTGATTTTTTTCTTCTCACATTTTCTGTTATAGAATGATGTCATTATCATTTAAATTATACAAAAATATGTAGATGCATAGTCTGGGCCATTACAAGAATTACTTTATACTTATTTTTGTATAAAAATAATATAAAACATTGGCAAAGCCACATGAAACATGTCTAACTTGCCACCAAAAAACTTTCTTAGTAAAAACAGACGCAACACAAGGAAAAACAATATTTTCATGATTTTTTTTATTGTGCATTCAGTTGCTTACTGGACTCGGTCGTTGCAAACGACCATGGAAATAGGCGGCGGGTCAGATGCGGCATTGCAAATGTCAAAACCTCTTCCCCCTCACTTCGTCTCACCTTTCAACTGCAGCTTTGTTGACAAACAAGCGGAGTACGTGACCGCATGATGGCGGAAACGTGCCAGACCTAGGGATGATCATATAAAAAAAAAATCAAAACTTTTTTCGAGAAAAACAATATTTTGCCAACATTACACAAATTTTGCAAGAATATATTTCTGATGTTGGAGAAGTGATTAAAGATAAAAATTGTCTTTCTTAATTTTCTTTGAATTGAACTTTTTCACACCAATTGGACACCCCTGAGCCTAAGATGCTAGAAAATCCAGCTATCAGCTAATTTTTACGCGGTGGCGTTACGCTTTTTGTTTCGAAGGTTTCTCTTAAACCATACAATATTTTTGCAAACTTCAAAAAGCATTTTGTAGATCTGAACAAAACCTACAAATTGCTTTTAAAACATTGTGAAAATGTTGCGTCGTTCCAGAGAAATCGACAAATTAGAAAAACTTAACGCACCGCGAAAATAGAGGTTTCACTGTATAACGTAATTTTATGATACTTTACAAAAAAAAAGTAATTAAAATTAGACCTAAAGTTAAGTTTAAACTTTAAATAAAATTTGTACTTACCGTCATCAAGGGTGACTTTGGGTCAGGCGGTGAGATTGGGTCATACACATTTCAGCATTTCATTCCTAAATATAAATTGAAATTTTTAATTTCAAAATTAACTTTATTAACATTCCTTAAGATAAAAGTTTCAGCGGGGGTCATCCATAAACCACGTGGATTTTTTTTATTTTAGATCTTCCCCCTCCTCCCTCGTGAGCAATTCCTCCATAAAAATGTTTTATTGTATTTACCGCAGAGAGCCTTCTGAGAACGGATCACATTTTACTGAATCTATAGAGAAGAAAGGATGCGTGGACATACCGTACTACACGCTACGGATTACCGGTAAAATTTCAGTATGTTTTTTCTGGGTTCGCTGATATGTAACAGATGTATGACAGTATCATAAATATAATAATGTAAAAAACATTTTGTGATTCTTTTTGACTGGACTGATCTAATCAGGGATGGAATAATAGCAAAAAAAAATCAAATTCGCTTGCGAATTTTCTTCACCCGCGAAAGAAAGAGGAGGCAAATCACGCAAAAGAAAATCGTACCCGAAATTCTCCAAGAAAATCAATCTGCTCTACAAAATGTGACAGGTCATTTTTCGACGTGTGACGTTACACTTACAAGTGTAGTAGTGAAAAAGATTTTCTACCGAATAATCAAAATCAGTGCTGCAAATGTCAGGGGTCATGACGCGAAAATCGGCGATGCTGACACGATTTTTTGAGATCCATTGACGGAACCGCAAAAACGTGACATAAACAAACCCGGCGCAGTCGTGAGTGCCCTAACTCATTAAGCAGCTGCAATGCGAGGCAGTAGTCGACCAACGCTCATTCGACATTGCACGCACACACATAAAGAAACAAGTTTTTACACAAAAAGTTCGTTTTTTTGCGTGGAAATGTAATTTTGAATATAAGTTATGGTTGTTTTAAGTGTTTTGCACAGTCTACAACCATTCAATTGCTTGAAAATAGTCAAAATGGTGTTTAAAGAGGATTTTGCGAGTCAGTCATATGACACGAATTGAGTGAGTGTAGCTCATTTTTCACTCCGGCACGAGTCAGGCGGCAGTGGTTGAATAGACACAGTAGGCTTGCAGTCATATGCTAGCACCCGGATAAACGAAAACTATATCGATTCTGGTGAGGAACTTAAAAAAACCTTATGAGATAAGGTCACCATTTGTAATAATGTTATTTGGCGGACCTTGATGACTATTTGTCAAATGGTCACCATAAGTAATAGAGTTTGCCGAGCTTCCGTGGCCGTGAGGTTACGGGTTTCGCCTTGTAAGCGGAAGGTGATGGGTTCGATTCCTGTCTGGCTCGGCAAAGTCAGATCCCTTCAAAGAGTAATTCTACTCACTGGGAATACTGACCGGTAGGGGATGGGTTTCGACTAGCGGCGTGCTGGGTTTCCAATCCAGAGGTCGTGAGTTCGATTCTCGTACCGGGATGATGAAGTTTTTTTTAAAAAAAAAAAGTTATTTTAATGTTTGTAATGGTAAACAATTTTCTAGATGACTTTCAAAAATTATTTGCGGATGTTTTCTCAAATGGTTACCCTAAATCATACGGTAATTTTAATGTTCAAATGGTTCCAATGGCGGACCTTGATGACTATTTGTCAAATGGTTACCATAAGTAATAGAGTTATTTTATAGTTTGTAATGGTGATTTTTTTTCTTGACGACTTTGAAAAACTATTTAAGTATGTTTTCTGATATGGTTATCGTATATCAAAAGATTATTTTAAAGTTCAAATGGTTCATCTCGATACGCAAGTACCGTATAAAAACATAAAATAATTATTTGAAAAATAGTTACGATTTGCAAAGTTTTTTTTCACAAAACAAAGAGTAAATTTGAATATTATACTTTTTTCATAATGATTGTTTTCAACGAATTCTTTAAAATTCATTAAGATTTAAAATATTTTAAAACATGCATCCGTGCAGATGGACAAAACTCTTATTAATTTATTTATTCAACTATCAACTAAGTGCATTTTCGGAAATTCTGCATCATGAGATGATATTTTGATTTCATTTTGTTTAGTTGGAGCAAATTTCCTTCTCCTGGTAAAATATCAATTTTCCAACATTATTTTTTTATCAAGAAGTAATTTTTATCTATATCATGCTTTTATTTTTAATTTACCTTTAAGAAAATTTTATTGAGCTTATTTTCACTTTAATTGATACGCAATTATTCATCATAAGCATACATAATTGGATCCTAAAATTAAGCTTTAATTTGTGTTTGTTCTCAACGATAAAGCTTATTTTTCTGAGAACAATGATGCTTTGTACAATCGCAAAGGATTTAAAATGTATTTTTAAATCAATAAAAAAATACTTCTCGGCCCTTCTTGACAGCTTGTTCCAAGGGTTCCAAGGGGAACATAGTTGATCTATCTTGTCAATTAATTTTTTGTCTTGTCTTGTCAATTATTTTTTTTGATAGTGTTAAAACCATTGTACAAAAACATTTACATAGGGCTTTAGGACCCTACTGTATCCCGTTGGTTGGTCAAATTCAAACTAAAAATTGACGGTTAACCGAGGCAAAAAGTCAAATATTTATCTTCGTCTTCAGCCGTCTTTGCAGATTTCCCATCACTTTGCTACACAGAATTTTTTTTTGGTAAAATTACACGACATGTAATGTGTGTTTCTCATGTAAATTCGCTTGATATAAAATCTAAAACAAATGTAAACGTATGAATATAATGTAATTATTCATCATGTAACTTCTAATTGAATGTAGTTTATGAATTTCATGTAAATAAACTAATTAATTTTGGAACACAAACATTTTGGAATCCAAATTGTCATGTAATTGTTAAAAGTCATGTAAATTGTATAGCTTAATGGTTTTCGTTTGGAGGGAAGTAGAGCGGAAGTGTTTATATTGAAAATTGCTGATTTTTCCGTAAAGTATCAATTGTTTTCGTTTAACAACTTGCGTTTGAGTATGAAATAGTGAAATGACATGATAAACAGTCGGTGCGAGAAAAGACAAAGCAAATCAAGCTGTTTTTTTTTTGTTAATAATCTGAAATATTGTTTGTTTGTGAGTGTTTGAATTTTGTCATTGATTTCTTTGAGAAATAGCTATCGTCGCTAACCTGAAAGAACAACAGCAATGTCGTACCGACCCTTTCAAATGTTGCTCCAGATTTTTACGGTAAGAAAGTAGGATTAGGAAATAAAGAGTTTACTTTTCTTCCTTTTTTCATGCTCATCATTCTCACCCTGACCTTATTGCCGCCGTGCCGTTCCGTCGAGCGTTCCTTCTCCGGTTCCCGCAGCGGAATGCTTGCTTGCCTCTCCATGAAAATTGCCAGTGGCGTTGCCTCTGGATCAGCGGTAAAGTTTTCTGTGGTGGACCCGGCCTTCCGTAGGCAAAACCTACATTTTTTAGCGACACCGTAACCGGCGCCAGCAGCCAGTTCAACTTTGAGTTAGCGGCATCGGTTCATGGACTGGAACGTCGGCTTTTTTCAGCAGCGCTCTCCTTAAAACGGACTGGGCCAGATTGGGTGATCGTCGCACAGGGAATATTTCCTGGAAAACAGGTCCACTCGGAAAAGTAAAACGCGACGAACTTTAGGAAGAAAATTTCTTCAAGACCGCACCTTCTTAATCCCTTTTCTTCTTCTCCTCTGCTATGACATTTCTAGCTGTCATCCTCCTATCATCCTATTCTTATCTCTGCAGCGCTGTGCGCTATTTGTGCTCACTATTCTAATCAATTTAGAGTTCTAACCCAATTTTACACAAATCGAAGAAATCAAGACAAAATTGTATAGATGAGCCCAAAGCTGTTAAAAATATTTGAAAAACCAAAGTTTACCGTAATTGTAATGCTAGTTTTATTCTAAAATTATGATATACTAACAGCAATAGCAAAACATTTTTTGTGTTCATTGATGTTTTTTATTATAAAGAAATTAAAGCAAAACAATGTAAATGGGTCAATGCGGTTTTGTTAAAGAACGCTCCATAAATGTCTAACCGCGTACCAATCCAGTTTTTCACAATAGTTGTTCAATCAACAGTAAATTAAAATTTCAGAATTTACTCCCACAGCTTCACTGCATTGGGCCCTAAAGTTAAGATTAAATTGCTGATATCATTCTAAGTGCAATGACCCCTTATACGATCACAGAGGGTTTGAATAGGTTTTAAATTAATTTAAAAAAAATAACTTCACTGCTTTTCTTGCCAGAGAGTATCTTATTTGACAGCTTGTTTCAAGAGGCCCACAGTTGATCCATCGTAAAATTGTGTTGTGTTGTCATGATTATTTATTTATTTTTTTGCTTTAAAATAAAAAAAAGTTGTCAGAAATGGTTTTGGGGCTTTTTTTACAATTTGATGTAAAACTTTACATAGGACTTAAGGACCCTACTCAGTTTGACAAAAATAACAAAAAATATACATAATGCTGAAATGCAAGAAAAATTTATCTTGAATAATAATTATTTTAGAGTTGCGTCGTCAACCAAGACAGTTTCCTTTTAGAGTGCAAAAAACATCGAAGAACGCGATTGGCTACACGGAGAATCAGCATTACACTTTTTGCAGTTCGATTTTACACCACCGACTAGTTTCAACCCTCGAACTGAAAAAAGTGTAAAAGGCGAACTGCAAAAAGTGTAAAAGTTACATCTTTTCCAGTTCAGGGTTCCGAACTGCAAAAAGTGTAACTTTTGGACTTAGAAAAATTTTGAAGAATTTGCGGAATCATTTCACCCGCTGTCAAATCGGGACTTAGTGAAATTTGGATGCTGGTAGCAAGAGGTGTTGCAGGTAAGTTCTGCTCGGATTTGTGAACAGCTGCCGGAAAAGGCAAGAT
This sequence comes from Culex pipiens pallens, assembly GCF_016801865.2. Lineage (NCBI taxonomy): Eukaryota > Metazoa > Arthropoda > Insecta > Diptera > Culicidae > Culex > Culex pipiens. The sequence goes on from NC_068938.1 coordinate 205,362,159, forward strand.
TCCGGTTCTCTCAAACTGGATAACCAACAATACCAGGCCAGCGAATAATGTTGTGGCCGAATTCGGTTGAATTCTTGGTTCTCCAGTCTGGGGGAAGCGAAATTCTACCTTCTGGTAGGAAACGGCTAAAATCTGACGGCTGCGGTTGGAAAAGGCAAGACTCCGGTTCCTTCAGACGGGGAAACCAAGAATCACGGAGAGGTGAATATATTTGTGGCTGGATTCTATTGATTTTTTGGCTCTTCGGTCTGGGGGAGGCAAATTTTGACCTTCCGGCCGGAATTCAAGGAAATTTATCGTCAGCGCCCGGAAAAAAACAAGGTTCCGGTTCCCCCAGACCGGATATCCAAGATCACGATTGTATATTTGGTTCTTCGTTCTGGGGTAGCAAGTTTTTACCTTCCGGCCGCAAATTTTTCGTCAGCGCCCGGAAAAAAACAAGATTCCAGTTCCCCAAACCGGATATCCAAAAATAACGGGCGGGTAGTTAATTTTATGGTAGGATTCGATTGATTTTATGGTTCATGGGTCTGGGGGAACCAAATTTGCCTTAATATCGACCGGAAGGCAGAAGTTTGCTTTCCCCAGACCGAAGACCCAAGAAATCAGTTGAATCCGGCCACACAATTATCTACCTCTCCGTGATTCTTGGTTTTCCAGTCTGGGGGAACCGGAATCTTGCTTTAACCACGAATCACGGGAGGTGAATAATTTTGTGGCCGGATTCAACTGACTTCTTGGTTTTTCGGTCTGGGAGAAGAGAAATTGTACCACTCGGGGGGGAAGTGCAATGTTACCTTCTGTCCGGATTTTTGTCAAATCTGACGGCCACGACTATTGTTGAAAAATTGAAAGTTTTCTACAGCTAAAATTACTTTTCACAGATTAGATACGCACGCGAACCAACAGCGAACAGAACGTGTTCCCGGATTTCGCCTACCGGAAGTATCCGTGCGCCCAGACCTGGAGAAGAAAACATTTGAGAATCGAGGACAAGCAACTTGGAAAGTCCGGAGAGGAGGATCAAAACCAGCTCCCGGAAAGCCGCTCGCGGCATTAGATCTGGCTCCGTAAGCCGCTGCTGATCCGACAATCGTGCCAGCTCGGTAAGTCCCCTTCGTGTTCCCCGACAAAGACGTCAGAGCCGAAGCCGCAGTAACAGCGGTTCGGCCCGTTCGTGCAGTGCATCGGAGCAGTCTAGGTCCAGATCCGTATCGGCCGCAACCAGGGCAACCGGCGCGGCACTAGTCGTTTCTTGGTTTGTCCCTCCGATCACCTGAACATTCCACAGTCCCCGGGGAAACCCAAGTCCGACTGCGGTGCGGCCTCGTCTTGAGACAGGGTTGTTACGGACGGCGCGGATCGCGCGGATGGCGCGGATTTGCTGACTAATTTTGCTCAGACGCGGATTTCGCGCGGATGGCAATTTTGATAAATAAATAGATAAATAGATAGAATTACTTTCAAGTTAATAAGAAAAATAGTATCAAGAATAACGAGAATTTGTTTTTTTCCATTGAGTGCAATTTCAATTTCTTATTAATAGATTTTTTTCTGAAAATGTTTGTTTGTATTTTCTTAATACGAACCGTCGAAAATTAAGATGTAGCGATTATTTTTTAAATTTATGGTTAAGAATTTCTTAAATAAAATTATTACTACACTTAACTCATTTATTAATATATCCTGCTCTGAATATGTAATTTCTTTTGAGTTTAGAGTAATGTTTTTTAACCTTATTTATTTTTAATTTTATAGTGGATATATTTAATTTGCCTTTGAATTTTAGATGGGATTTACCCGTAGAACTATTTTTCTAAATTTAAACATTCTTGGCGAAAAATAAAAAGATCATAACATTCAAAAATTAATGCGCCGTCATTCAAAATGGGATTTCAAATTTCAAAAATTTGAAACTTTTTTTATATTTTAATAGTATTTTTAACTAAATTTTTTAAAATTTTAGAATTTCTAAAATCGTAATTAAAAAAATCCGAAATTTCTAAATTCAAAATTTCAAAAATCTGGAATTCAAAACTCCAAAAAACTAAACAGTCAAAATTTCAAAATTAAAAAAAAAAATTCAAAAAAAAACAAAATTAAAAAAAAAATAAAAATTTGAACACTAAAAAATATAAAATATAAAACAATTTTGCAAACAAAAAAAAACGGAAATCTCAAAAATCTCAAATAATATTGAAATTCTTAAGTTCTTAAATTTTTAAATTCTTAAGTTCTTAAATTCTTAACTTCTTAAGTTCTTAAATTCTTAAATTCTTAAATTCTTAAATTCTTAAATTCTTAAATTCTTAAATTCTTAAATTCTTAAATTCTTAAATTCTTAAATTCTTAAATTCTTAAATTCTTAAATTCTTAAATTCTTAAATTCTTAAATTCTTAAATTCTTAAATTCTTAAATTCTTAAATTCTTAAATTCTTAAATTCTTAAATTCTTAAATTCTTAAATTCTTAAATTCTTAAATTCTTAAATTCTTAAATTCTTAAATTCTTAAATTCTTAAATTCTTAAATTCTTAAATTCTTAAATTCTTAAATTCTTAAATTCTTAAATTCTTAAATTCTTAAATTCTTAAATTCTTAAATTCTTAAATTCTTAAATTCTTAAATTCTTAAATTCTTAAATTCTTAAATTCTTAAATTCTTAAATTCTTAAATTCTTAAATTCTTAAATTCTTAAATTCTTAAATTCTTAAATTCTTAAATTCTTAAATTCTTAAATTCTTAAATTCTTAAATTCTTAAATTCTTAAATTCTTAAATTCTTAAATTCTTAAATTCTTAAATTCTTAAATTCTTAAATTCTTAAATTCTTAAATTCTTAAATTCTTAAATTCTTAAATTCTTAAATTCTTAAATTCTTAAATTCTTAAATTCTTAAATTCTTAAATTCTTAAATTCTTAAATTCTTAAATTCTTAAATTCTTAAATTCTTAAATTCTTAAATTCTTAAATTCTTAAATTCTTAAATTCTTAAATTCTTAAATTCTTAAATTCTTAAATTCTTAAATTCTTAAATTCTTAAATTCTTAAATTCTTAAATTCTTAAATTCTTAAATTCTTAAATTCTTAAATTCTTAAATTCTTAAATTCTTAAATTCTTAAATTCTTAAATTCTTAAATTCTTAAATTCTTAAATTCTTAAATTCTTAAATTCTTAAATTCTTAAATTCTTAAATTCTTAAATTCTTAAATTCTTAAATTCTTAAATTCTTAAATTCTTAAATTCTTAAATTCTTAAATTCTTAAATTCTTAAATTCTTAAATTCTTAAATTCTTAAATTCTTAAATTCTTAAATTCTTAAATTCTTAAATTCTTAAATTCTTAAATTCTTAAATTCTTAAATTCTTAAATTCTTAAATTCTTAAATTCTTAAATTCTTAAATTCTTAAATTCTTAAATTCTTAAATTCTTAAATTCTTAAATTCTTAAATTCTTAAATTCTTAAATTCTTAAATTCTTAAATTCTTAAATTCTTAAATTCTTAAATTCTTAAATTCTTAAATTCTTTAATGCTTAAATTCTTAAATTCTTTAATTCTTTAATTCTTAAATTCTTAAATTTTTAAATTCTTTAATTCTTTAATTCTTTAATTCTTTAATTCTTTTATCAACTTTTACACCCAGGGAATGCCCGAGAAGCTGCTGGTGGATCTGGACGGCATCGACTACAACAAGGGCAACCTTTCTGCGGCGTAAGTCGCTTCACTCTGGTCAAGCTTCAATAATTCATATCCATTTTAAAACAAAGCCAACGTGACCGCTTAGGTCGGCGACGCGGTGATCTTTTGCATCGAGCACGCCGACGCGGCCGAGGAGATTTGCGAGTGGTTCGCCGAGTCGCTGTCGAACAACGAAAACCATGCTCAAGCGGAAGATCGCCCGCATCTACCTGATCTCGGACACTGCACAGCTGCAGTGGCAAGGTATCGAACGTGAGCTTCTTCCGGAAGGCGTAAGAATGTTTAAATTTTGAAAACAGCAGATTTTTCATCACATTTTAATCCTACAGCGTGGAGGAGAATCTGCTGGGCATCTTCAAGAATCTCTTCGCCTACCACATGCAGTTGGACAGCCGTCTCAAAGCCGAGGGCTTCAAGTCGCGCGTGATGAACGTGTTCAAAGCGTGGGAGGAGTGGGCTACCCGAAGGACTTTTTGCTTAGGCTGCAGCACACCTTCCTGGGAATTGCGATTGTGAGTAGATTTACTTATTGGTTTGACAATTTCAAAAATACAATCTCTCAACAGGTCGAAAAGCAACCGGAGAAAGTGCCCGCCTGCTGAAGGGAATTGCCGATACAGATTCCAGCACGCCAGTGCTCAAGCACGACATCTACAACGACGGGATGCTGCTAAACACCACGGAGGACATTGACGGCGTTCCGATGCAGAGCTCGGAGGAGTAGCTCAAAACTGGCGGTTCGTTCCAAGTGGGAAACGGCAGGTGCGCGTCGACTGGAACTTCGGCGAAGAAATCGCTCACTACCGGCGATCCTCGCCGTCCGAGTACGTACCACGAACAAGTCGTCCCGCCGGCCCAGTTCCCCCTCTACTCCAGCAGAAGCCGCAGCAAGCGCGAAGCGTCCCTTTCATCGCTCCAAACCAGCAGCAAGTCCACCCATCGGTGAGGACTCTCAGAATGGACAGATTTCGGGCGAAGGTCGTGCAGGTTTATCAACCAATTTCTGGTAAGTTCTTTCTCACTAGTAAATATTTGATTTCACTGATAAAATGTTTCCCTCTTTCCAGATGGCACCCGCCGGGTTGTTCTCTCCTGAAGGTCAACGCGAAAGTTGAGCCACGTCTCCAAAAAATCATCGACTTTGTGCACCAGCAACGAGCGATCGATCCGGGTTGAAAGCCATCTGTTCGCGGTCAATTCATTCCGGAAGCTGGTTGCAAGTAGAAACAAGACAGAGTTCCGAGTGATTGCGCTGAAACTCCGTGACATCCGCCAGGACCGGTAAATCCGGATGATGGCAATTGCCAAGAGAGAGTTACGTAGGTTACTCCAAGAAGCGAACAAGCTAGGACCGGTGGGCGGAATATTTAACTTGGAACGGCCTCGAAGTGCTCCACTCAGTGATTTTCTGATATTAGGTCAGAAACTTTAATTATATAAAGCATTGTAAAATTAGTTTTTTCATTAATTTATTGTATGGAATTTAGAAAAAAATAAAGACATTGTTTAATCTAATAGTTAAATTGAAATTTAATTTCTCTTAATAGGAATCCCAAAGAAAATCCAAAAACGCCCAAATGTAGGCAATATGCAATTTTCACCCGGTGAAACATTTCAATTTCGATTTTACACGAAATCCAGTTCGACCCCTGTTACACGAAAGTATGTAATCGTACCTGAACTGAATTTCGTGTAATCGAACTCGATTTCGTGTAATGCCGATCCTCCGTGTAAAATGACAACCTTGGAAATCAACACGTGCTTTGTTTACAAAACAACTGCTGCGACGACCCACGAACATAATATTATATTTTTTGGAGAAATTTTCAATTTTATTTCGGTATTAATTTTGTCGTCTTTATCAGTAATGGTAAGGTAGGTACAGTTTTTCGTTTTGATTATTTTGTTGAATTTTATTAAAATTTCAATTTTGTTTAATTATACATTTTTTCATCATCTTGATGCGCGGGTTGTCGAATTGACTTTCAGCTGCGGGAGATCGAGTGGATGATCCTTCCACGGCAGGAACGACCTATTTTGTCTCCGCCAGGGTTCTTCTGAAGGTCTTCCTGAACCGCCTAAATGGCAAGCTCAGATCGTTGCGGAACTCGGAGGAGCGTGCACTATCCAGCAGCTCATCGTCAGCGTCGTCAGTCGAGATCGAGCCGGATATGCGACGGCGTTTTCGGACATTTTCGAACCCGTTACCTGAAGCAGCTTGGTAGACAGCGGCGTGGCCAGCGATTCAAACACGTTTGTGGAACTGGTCGTGCCGAGGTAAGGCCAAGGTGAACGGATGTGCGTCGAATACGATAATGAAAGCACATTGATCGCCTTAGGTGGGAAATTGAGGCGAAGATGGTCGTTTATGGGGAGATCAAGGAAAAGTATCATGGTCCTGAACGCCATGGGACCGGATGCACCCCTGGACGATGACATCGACGATCAGATTCTAAAGTACCATCTGGAACGAATGCGGGACGTGACCCCGTCGGTGCAGCGGGTCGTCAAGAACGTGCAGTGGTTCGAGTCGTACCACCAGAATTATGTGGCGTTCGTGAAGGCACTCAAAATCGACGCGGACTAGAAGGAACGGTTCGCGAAGACGGCCAAGCTTGCGCTGAAGGAGATCTTTACGTGAGTTTCTAGTAAGCAATTTTCTCGCAGTAAATACGGCATCAACGAAGTCGCCACGATTCTCGGGCTGCGCGAGGAGGACAAAACGATCCCACTGAAGAACCTCACTATCGAGACGGCAGGCGCTGCTCGAGTTCCTCCAGCACACCGAGTCGGACGAGCTGGACGCGTACTAACGGCGGATGGATCTGACGCCGTTTTGCAACTACATCCAGACGTGAGTATTTCAATGAATGTATCTAAATTGTTACAATAACGTTGCTCTGTTGCAGCTTTGCGGACACGCCGACACTGTGCAACTACATGCAGCTGGCGTACGTGTCGATGACGACGGAAAAGCTGCAGAAGATGTACTTCCAGCCAATGATGCAGGTGAACATTGAACATAATGGACTTGAAGGAGCAGGAGATGGACAAGGTCAACAAGAAGGATTATGGCAGTGCGCAGCGAGTGTCGGACGAGTTGACCGCCGCCAATGACGTACACACGGTCACTATCCGGTGCATGTACAAACGGAACTAGCAGAAGTCTGAAAACATCCAGTTCTACAACATTTTCTTCCAGCGGATTATGAAGGTGTTGAAGACTTTAGATATGGGGCGGAAGAACTATGATCCGTCCGCGCCAAAGCTCATTCCGCAGAACCGGCTGAAAATCAGACTGGGTTGTGTGAGCGCCGTTGACGAGTACCAAGGTGGACTGATGTTCAATCTGAACGTTTCGCGTCGTGTTCTGCTGCAGATCACCGACATGAGGACTTTTTCTACCTCGATCGGTACGAGATCATCCAAGTGGAAGACTACAAAAGTAAGGATGATGGCGATTTGAATGTTCCAGAAGGACTTCCTGAGGTGGATGAAAAGAAGCCGGCGAGATTAAGTCGCAGGATCCGGCGGTAAGTGTTTCAGCTGTTTCGCCTTGGACTCGCGGTGTTTGAATTGCAGCGGTGTTTTCGCAAGTGATTGTATCACTATGGCAGCGTTGGGTCCCGACTGTAGTCCCGATTCACCCCAGATGTTCCGAGTGTGATGAGCGGAAGTTAGTAAATTCGTTTGGACCGCTCCTTGCCATCGAAAGACGATCTTCGCAAAGGCACCCCTTCTTCGAGCTGCTGATTGCACAGTGTCAGATCGGTTAGATTGACCAGCGGAATTACGGTTCCGTTCTCTAGCATCAACGGAATCGGTGATGTGGAGGTGTAGTGTGATATTTTATAAAAATAGGGCGTTTACCCCACCGAAATTGAGTTTCAGAACCTCCGTTATTCTTGGTTTCGCATAATTTACGCCAACCATCGAAGGAAACGCAATCTTCACTAACGTAAGGGCTCGCCTTTCTTTGAATGCAGATTGCAGAATCTCATGTCTTAAATTATTGTTTATTAATTTCAATTCTTTAGGCAATATTTGTACTTCTAAATCAATTTAGTAGTTAACAACATTTTGGATTAAACGCAAAATTAAATTAAACTCTCTTTTCTCTTCTCTCGCTACGCTCCGTTACCTGCTCTTTCGCAGGCAAGCGCAGCGCACTGCGCAGGCAAAAACAGTCTGATGTGAAACGTTTGTGCGGCTGGTTGTTGTTTACGTTTTGTGCGCAGGTATAATTTTCAAACAAATCATTTGATTTACCAGATAATTTGTTTATATTTTTCATTTCAGCGCCGTGGAGAACTTGATAAAACGGAACAGCTGGTGCTGCAGGATTCGATCGGTAATCAAAAGAGATCTTGCCGGCCGACAATATAAAATCGAACGCAAAATTTGTTCCGCCGAGGATGCGATCAAGCGAACGAACAATTGGCAGCAATCAATCTGAATCCTTAGATAAGTACATATGATATTTGAATATTATATTCAACTTGATACTTTGTGATTTTTTTCTTCTTACTTTTTCAGGTTTGGACGATTTTGGCAGTATGATCAACTAAACAGAATCGACATCGCCTCTAAAGTTCAAATATTATTGCTGTGAACCATCCGTCAAAAAGTGAACAATTCAGTAAAAAATAGGTAAGTAAAAAATGTGAGAAAAACTTTTAAAAACTATTTCAAAACTATTTCTCAAAAAGTGTAAATTTGTATGATAAACTTTAATTTATCATTTGAAAACTATTTCTGAAATAGTGAAACTGGGAAAAAATGTAGGATAAACCTTAAATAACTATATGAAAACTATTTTCAAAATAGTAGCGCTAGGTAAAAATAGCAAGAAAAACCCTTAAAAACCATTTACGAACCATTTCTAAAGTAGTAGCAGCAAGGTTAAAAATTGTGCGAACAACCTTAAAATACCATTTAAAAACCATTTCTGAAACAGTAAAAACCGGAGGAAAAACGTCGCTTTTTCGAGAAAATTTACTTTATTTTTACCATTACACAAATGGTAATTTGACGAAACGTTGTTCGGGGATTTTTAAGGTTACCGTTGCTAACCACCCTCAATTCAGATGGTCGATCTTTATAATAAATGGTAGGGTACCATTTCCGATATGGTATTTTTAAGGTTTTCCTACCATTTTTCAAATAGTGGTTACGATCTCTGAAATGGTGAGAAAACCATTTAAAAAAAAGTTTTTTTAAGGTTCTCGTTTATGCGGGCAGTGAACTGACATTTTGGTTTGCTTCATATGTACGCTGGGTTGGAAATTTTTTGCAGGCCTGATCAAGATGATGATTTTTTTAGATTCTTTTTACCGATCTCTTGTGCGCTTGAGAGGAGAGCCATGCTCCCTTCGTATTTTTTTTCTCTTGATGAACGTCCAGAGATTTTCTTTTGATGATGATTATTCCATCGCTGGATCTAACAATGTATCCTCTATCCTAGGTCGGGACCAATTTTTTCTTCCCAATCCCACAGAACGAGTAATCAAATAAATCAAGTCTCAAAAAAGGCCAACTGTGTTTATGAATGTCAAATAAGGCCGTTGCAAATATTTTTCAAAGTTTATGTCGTTTTGTATTTTTTTTTTCAAAAAAATATCCAAATTTCAATGGAAATAGAAGTCTAATCAACTGAGAACAATCTATAATGCCTTTTTCTGCATTGATAATCATATTTAACATGTTTGGACTCGTTTAAAATATTTTGAATTTTTATGAAATTACAATGTACAGCACCGCAAAAACTTTTTTTCCGCAAAAATACAATTTTCGTCAGTATTTAGAAATTTTGAAAATCAAAGATCGCAAAAAATCACATGGGAGTAAAAAAAAAAACAAAATTACTTGACACCACGGTTCGTAGTAAACCGCCAGTGAAAAATGCCAGGAAAAACCTGCTAGTTCAGCTCTCACGAGGGGGTGTGTTTGTGTGTTTGCCAGTTGCGGGGTGGATTACAAATGTGTGTGCGTGTGTAGTAAAATGGGGCTGCTAGCGGGAGTAGGGCAGGACCGGTCGGTCGGAGGACAAAACAATGGGCAAGAGAGAAATGTTTTAATTCTTCAACATCTAACCGGAGGGAGATGAATTAAAAATTAAAAATCATTTTAGCGCTGCTCTAGAGTGGTTTTGCTGAGTGCGAATGTTGTTTTCAATTAGTGGCGAGTGATATGGCACGAAAAAGGGGTGGTTTGGTTCTAGACAGAGCGTTGTTCCTCTCGCCGCACTTCTTGAGCTGTTGTTTAACCGCAAATATTTGCGGGGAGGGAAATTCGGGCGAGGAAGGAAATCTTACTGAACTCAATTTCGCGCGCGTTTTCAGTAGTGTTGATTCGAGTGAGATCCATTTTCATCAATGCACGCATAAATAAATTAGCATTGATGGCATCCTAATCCCATTAGCCACTTCTCCTAGCCCACGTATGGCTGTGTGTGTCAGTTTGAGCAAATTATTGTTATGCAATGTTATGAACCGAATACTTTGTTGATATATCTCACTTGCAATTATTCAAATACTATTCGGTTGGATTCACGCTGCTAAATCGGGGATCGACACAACGCCATAACTCGGCTCGAACAGCGTGCAATGTAAATATTTGGAACACGCAAACGCCAGCCGCGCGCGTGGAACAGGAATGGCATGAATTATGACCGTGCCAAATGACCACCGAGAAATGGTCCATTGGTACAACCACCACAACTAGGTGAGAGAACGGTGAAAGTGAGAACAACGGTAGAATTCTTCCAGATGATGAAAATGTAAAAATAAATATTCTAGAAAATATAGAATAATATGATGATTGTATCGAAAATTTTAAAAATCGTTTGTAAAAATTCTGGCGTGCTATCAAAATGTCTTCAGCAGCCCCCATAGACCTGATACGAAGTCCAAACTAGAGGGACCAAACTAATTAGTCCAGCTAGATGGCATTCCGCCCAACTACTCCCCTAGACTCGCCGGCCTCCTGCCGGTGTTGGACGCTTTCGGATCCTGCTGCGTGGCGTGAACATCTCACGCACAGGTCTTCGCATGTCGAGTGATTTATTCGATTATAAATGTTTGAAGAAATGCAGCATCCCCCAACCTTCGACGTCTGTCTTGGACCAATGATTTACGATTTGTTTACGCCCCCAACCGGCAAAAACGGAAAGGTATGAGTTATACCACTCTCAGAAGAAACTGACCAAGACCAAGAGTCCGCTCGGGGAAAGATGATGGAAAGCAACAGGCACTTTGGCACTTCCTGTTTTGCCCTCTTCCCTCCCGTGGCACCGTCTATACGATATACAGAAGTCGCGTTGGACCAGAAGCAATCTTGTGTTGATATAATAATAAATGGATCGAATTGAGCAGGGAGGCGCGCAAGTTGATCATCGCATTAATTGGAGCGTTGAGACATTTATGAGCCCCGGTGGTGTCTCGAACGCACAGGGAGGGTGTCATGCACGTGTGAGGAAGGTGTCTCGAGTGTGTGGGTTAATGTCGTTTGTTGAAGTACAGAGATATCGTCTTTTGGGTAGATACAAGCCAATGTTTGAGCTGTTACTTGATGGACTTGCATTTGTAATGTAAATGAATAAGAAATAAGTAGTGATTGAAGTGCACTTTGCTTTGTCAGACTTGAAAATTCCCATCTTTCAAGAAAAATTCTAGATAATCTTCAACAAAAAATTGCGGTTTTGTCAGTCTTGTTCTATGGAATGTTGCCAAAATCTAAAAAAATATCCATGACTTGATCCATTTTGCAAAAAGTTATCCGGATCGTTCTGAACATTTCTCGACTTTTTTTGACAAAGAACTTTGTCCTAAGGGCACTGTCTACGGGTGTCAATCCAAAATTTCGCGAAGCGAAAGTGTAACGATTTTCTGTCGTTTTTCAAATGCTTATATCTTCCCCCCCATTCAAACAATCTTTATGTTTTACACACCAAACGAAAGGGGAAGTCTTAAAGTACAAGTTGACTACCTCACAAAGTTGATAAAACTTTGTTAAAGTACTTAAAAGTTAAGATGAAAATAAAAAATGAATGCAAGAAAAATCCCGGCTGCTGATTGGCTGAAAGCACGTAGCAAATGTTGCTTCCTCTCCTGCTTTCGCAAAACTCTCACGCGAGAGTTTGGCACCACTGTTGCCACATTTCATGCGAACTATATAAGCTAGCACTTAGCCTCAGAAAATTTCAGTGCCTATCGCGGTTTCGTCAAAGACGGATCCACGGTGGTAATTTTATTGCTCACACACACACACACACACATTGAACGACACAGTATGTGCACCAAATTGGGAGGAATTCTGTTCTAATGAAGATTGTTAGGAAGGTGACCGGAAAACTAGAATGATTTGGGGCAATGGGGTTGGGACCACATTGATAGAATATTGGCCACACCCGGAGTGGCCAGTGCCCTGGGGAAGGTTCTTCCGGGGGGACATTTACCGAACCATACGACTTGGGGCAATATGGGTATCAAAATTCATGGTTTTTGAAACTGGTAATGAAAATGGCCATTTCGACCGGATTGGCCACACCCGGAGTGGCCAGTGCCCTGGGAAAGGTTCTACCGGGGGGACATTAATCGAACCATACTACTTAGGGCAATATGGGTATCAAAAATCATGGTTTTTGAAACTGGTAATGGAAATGGCCATTTTGACCGGATTGGCCACACCCGGAGTGGCCATAGCCCTGGGGAAGGTTCTTCCGGGGGGACATTTACCGAACTATACGACTTGGGGTAATATTGGTATCAAAATTGCCTCAAGTCGTATGGTTCGATTAATGTCCCCCTGGTAGAACCTTTCCCAGGGCACTGGCGACTCCGGGTGTGGCCAATCCAGTCAAAATGGCCATTTCCATTACCAGTTTCAAAAACCATGATTTTTGATACCCATATTGCCCTAAGTAGTATGGTTCGATTAATGTCCCCCCGGTAGAACCTTTCCCAGGGCACTGGCCACTCCGAGTTTGGCCAATATCCTATAAATGTGGTCCCAACCCCATTGCCTCAAATCATTCTGGTTTTCCGGTGACCATCCTTACAATCTTCATTAACACAGAATTCCTCCCAAGTTGGTGTACAAACTGTGTCTTCCAATGTGTGCGTGTGTGTGTATGGGCAATACAATTACCACCGTGGATCCGTCTTTGACGAAACCGCGATAGGCACTGAAATTTTCTGAGGCTAAGTGCTAGCTTAAATAGTTTGCATGAAATGTGACAACATGGTGCAAATTTTGCTTCCTCTCCTGCTTTCGCGAAACTCTCACGCGAGAGTTTGGCACCACTGTTGCCACATTTCATGCGAACTATATAAGCTAGCACTTAGCCTCAGAAAATTTCAGTGCCTATCGCGGTTTCGTCAAAGACGGATCCACGGTGGTAATTTTATTGCTCACACACGCACACATTGAACGACACAGTATGTGCACCAAATTGGGAGGAATTCTGTTCTAATGAAGATTGTTAGGAAGGTGACCGGAAAACTAGAATGATTTGGGGCAATGGGGTTGGGACCACATTGGTAGAATATTGGCCACACCCGGAGTGGCCAGTGCCCTGGGGAAGGTTCTTCCGGGGGGACATTTACCGAACCATACGACTTGGGGCAATATGGGTATCAAAATTCATGTTTTTTGAAACTGGTAATGGAAATGGCCATTTTGACCGGATTGGTCACACCCGGAGTGGCCAGTGTCCAAGGGAAGGTTCTACCGGGAGCACTAGCGTGCCCAGGGTGGGGCAACATGGGGCAGTTGCCCCACCATCCTCGGAAATTTGTTCTAAAATTGGGCAGGGGGTGTCCATACACGACGAAATTTTCAAAACTCTAATATTTTTGCCCCACCTTCCTTGAGGACCTGGGCACGCTAGTCCGGGAGGACATTGATCGAACCATCCGACTTGGGGCAATATGGGTATCAAAATTCATGGTTTTTGATACTGGACATGAAAATAACCATTTTGATTGTGGTGACCACAACCTAGAGTGGCCGGTTCCGTGGCATTTTCCGAACCATACTTGTTTTGGCAATATTTTCGTGTTTTGGCAATTTATTTCCACAGAGGTGCCAAAGATTGGAAACATTTAATTAGAATAAATTATTCAGGATTAAATAAATAGGCAATGATTTAAAAATAAAATGTAATAGAATAATTTTTTAGGAATTTTGCACAAAGTTCTTTGTCATATTGGTCATGTAGAACATAACCACCTGCACCTTTTTTTTATAAGGTCCTATAAACAAATGTAAACATTGAGTGCATGATTGAAAGTTGGACACTACACCCAAAGTTAAAGATTAAAGCTCCAAAAATACTATTTAGGCTATAAACTTACCAGCACCGCCTCAAGTAAGCACGCAAATTTATGCCATTTACTGGCCAGAAAGATCAAATTTAATCCACTTTTGATCATTATTTTCTATTTTGCGAGAGCATTTCTCATCATTTTGGTGGCACACACATCCACACGCAAGATCAGAGGTTAACTGCTTAACAAAAGTCGCCATCAACATCTTTTCACTTGCGCTAATGATTTCAAAGCGCTTAAGATATAAAATTGATTCCAACTACAGGCAACATGTTCTTTTGAACATTAGTTAGACACTCACTTGAAAAATAATCCCGAAACCTGTAAATAATTAGCAAGCGCCATCAAAAAAACAAACGCGCCAAGTCTTTTGACGTTTGAGTTTTGACGACCCATTCTAATTGATGGCTGAAAAAAACCGAGCGAGAAGCGAATGCAATTAAAGAACAAAGGGTGGCCACCAACACCACCAACATGCTGGTGCGGCGCCTGTTGGAGTGAGCCAGTGATGCCAGGAAATTTTCTCTATAACTGCTAGTTTTCGTGAGTGTTCGCTAAAAATTTCATCAATTTGGGCAGCACTAAGCAGAGCGCTGGAAGAAAAAAGAACAGCAATAAAAAAAAGCAATAAAAAAAAAATAAAAATATAAGGAATGGATCAAAACTGAATTTTAATACTTGAAACGATAAAATATAATGTTAGGGGGCATTTAAGGGTTAAAATTTTATTTTTATCAAATTCCTTGTACAATTTTCTATACACCCAAAGGAAAAATATATCTCAAAATCTGCAACATTGGATTTGCTGCAGAAAATGTCATATTTTATAACATTTTTTGCAGCAAGCCCGTAGATCATTTTTGCCCGCGTGTAAAAATTTCAGCGATCTGCAGTTCTCACCAACACATATAAAGCTGGCCCGTCCCCGAGCAACACTCCAAAGAGAAGCATATGTTGGTGCTCTTTCACTCACTTTTCATCAAGCGTCCATGGCGCGGTGGTAGCGTGTCGGATCAATAACCAAGAAGTTGGTGGTTCGATCCTCGTTCTGCTAAGTGTTTTTTTTTGTGAAAAACAACCAAAAAGCCGTCGTTAATATCGATAATTGTCGGTAACGGGCAAAAATGTCATACTCCTATATCGCAAAACCCGATTTAATCCCACCAGGGGTGAGATAGAGCCTTTCTTACTAAAGAATATAACTTCTCTCAATTCACAACATCGACTTGATACAAAAAATCTTATGATGAAAGCAAGGTATTATTAATGATGTGTTTTCTAAAAGAAATTGAAAACACAATTTTCACCTATCGAATATTTTTAATCGTACAAATTCTTAGCTTCCAATGCGCAAGTGACGACACACACCGCGGTTTTGGTTTTCTAGTTTTGGTACGAGCCCAAAAACCGAACAAAGCAGGCGCAAAGCAAAACCGAGTTAACCGCACAGTGGGAAGCTTGCCATTCAGCGTCTACGAAAGTGAGAGAGTCAGAGATATATATTTTTACAAACGCACCACTACACACTCAATCGCAATACCTTAGGTAGATAGCCATTGGCGTCGCGAGCATTGAAAACTTTGAAAACGATATAAAGCTTAGAAGCTTCGAAAGCTCCTATTGGAATCCAATGAACTCTGTTTAATAAAACGACACGACAAATGAAGCCTACTTAAAGGCGATTTTAGGAGCACACGGGAAACAAATTGATTGTACCCGGATGAATGTCCTATGTCAAAAAAGTTTTTGCATTAACATTGGACAGTTATGCAAAAACGGACAGAGCAAAAGAAACCGAAAAGCTACGATATCTTACATGTTGAAGGAAACATCGGTAGACAAGCTACTACGAACGAGTATAAGTCGAGCCGAAACATATGCGCCAGCATTCTCGCGCCAGTATTCGAAGCTCAACTTGACAACTTGTCGACTTGGCGACGAAGCGTCGAAAATCGATGCAGTGTGATTTTTTAGCGATTTTTCGGTTTAAAATTCATGCTGAATCGACATATTTACGAAGCTGGAAATGACGTCCTGGCTTAAAGTAAAACCTATACCTTTCTTTAGTAAGAAAGGCAAAAAGTAAATCGTTCTAAAAATTGATCGGGATTGCCGATCGATGTCAAATTTGTTTCAGATGCTCACTCATGGTCTGTACTATGAATGTAGCAAGAAATTTCGAATAAAATCAGAAATGAAAAATGTTGGCGAAGGTCACCAGGTGGGCTTTTACCTTTTTTTAGGGATTTTGTTTCTTATGGTAGGTCAATCAAACGGCTCTAACTCCAGAACCATATTATGAATCTGGATGAAAATTTGGGAGGTTGTAGAGCTGGAAAAATGCAATTTTTGAGATAAATAAAAGATAGGAAAATGAAAAAATTGGACCATATTTTCATTTGGAAACTGTGTATTTTCTGGAAAAGTCTGGCCGCATCCGAAAACAGATGGATAATTCGAAATTTGCGCGGCAACTCGCCCAGGTTCAGCACACTAGCTTTCATCTGCATTTAGGAGAATCGAAATCGGATTTATGGGAGCTGAGAACGGCGCGACACAAAATTTTGCAAAATTTTACCACATACGAACATCACTCGACCTCCACGGAATTTATTTTCTCAAAATTCGAGGGTTCGAGATAGACGAGTTCTATCAAGGTGAATCGATAGAGCGTCGAAAATCGATGCAGTGTGATTTTTTAGCGATTTTTCGGTTTAAAATTCATGCTGAATCGACATATTTACGAAGCTGGAAATGACGTCCTGGCTTAAAGTAAAACCTATACCTTTCTTTAGTAAGAAAGGCAAAAATGCATGAGGACAGATTTCATGCAGATTCTGATATACTTTCATGCCGCCATGCATCACAATCATGCGACTGCCAGTTGGGTGTAAAATGCAACCTCTAGAAAGTCTTTTGCTCAAATAGTTACAAAGTTATGGTTAAAAATAAATTATTTTTTTACAAAATCGTCAAAAAAGGGCGGTGCCAAAAATAGAGGGATGGTCCAATCAGGACCAAACTTGGGATTTGTTTTAACTATCGATAGATGAACGTTCCCTCCAAGTTTGGTCCAAATCGGTGAAGGTCAAGTCTAAAAGTTTTCCAGTTGACCACATCGTGATTTTTTCTATATCAATTTAGATCTCATTAAAAATAGGAAAAATCTCGGGTGGGTTTTCAAAAAGCCGTTAGAGTCACTGTGACCTCTGACACTAATTTTCGTTTTTCTCGAAAATGAAACAAAATTTCATTAATTTCAAGTATTGGGCACTTGAAGGACGTGTAGATGAACAATCTCGAGCATTTTTGATATTGGTTTTTCGTAAGTAGGTCGAATACCGATGCAAAAAAGGACTTTCCCGAGCATGGGTAAATAACAAGGGAAATGCGTAATAATACTTTTCTCTGGTATCAATGCCAAATTTTGGTATTCCTGGACCCTGTAAAATTTGTCTTAAGGATTATGCAAGAGCAAAATGTGGTATCATACCAATTTAAGGTATTGTTTTGATATTGCAAAATTGCAGAATTTGTCAATGATCGAACACCACATTTTGGTATTCTTTTGGTATTACAGTATTTTATCAAATTCCTCTGCAGCTATGGGAAAATTTTGACCAATTTTGACAAAATAATTAATTTTGCGCTATAATGATGTCTCAAAGCGAATGCTTTCATTCAAAACCGGAAATTTCAAACTTGATTTTAAACATTTTTGATATACCCCCTATAGAAATGACTTGAAATTGTGGAAAATTTTCTAAGTCAGGATGGCACATTTTGGTATTATTTTGGTATTTAAGTGTTTTATCAAATTCCTCTGAAACTATGGGAAAATTTTGACCAATTTTTACAAAATAATTAATTTTGCGCTAAAATGATGTCTCAAAGCGAATGCTTTCATTCAAAACCGGAAATTTCATACTTTATTTTAAACATTTTTGATATACCCCCTACAGAAATGACTTGAAATTGTGGAAAAAATTTTAAGTCAGGATGGCACATTTTGGTATTATTTTAATATTGAAAGGTTTCATCAATTTTCTCTGAAACTATGGGAAATTTGTTAAAAAAATTTCACGAGTTAATTAATTTTGCGCTAAAATGACTTGAAACCAAAAAATGTTAAAGATGATTTTAAAAATTAGTGTGATATACACACTAATATTTTTTTCAAAAACGTTGAAATATCTCTAAGTCGGGATAACCAAATACTTTGAAAAACGAGTCAATCGACAGATTAATGAATTTTGGTGAATTTCAATTCAGTTTCATTTTAATAATACTTATTTTTCAATCTTGTTATTTTTCAGAAGCTTCAAGAACTTCAAGCACAGGCCGTTCATCAATGACAAATGCATTCGGTGTGGTGAAGAATATCACTAATAACAACATGGAATCATCAGGTGAGTAGATTTGGCTGTTGAATAATTTCCGTTTTTTCACTAACTGCAACTGCTGCACTAAAAATGGTATGAAAATACCAAATTTTGGTATTACTTGTTCAAATACAAGCGACCATAATGTGCTCTTGGTTGCCCAGTAATAGATGGTAAAATACCATGAAATCATACCAAAATCATGTATGTGAAAGACCACAGAAATACCAAAATATGATTTTCCAAGGGCGCGGGAATACCTAAAAATAAAACCATGGCAATACCAAGTTTTGGTATTCAAGCAATGTTCAAAATCCAGAAGACCTCAACATGGTATTGAAATGGTTTTATTTTGAGGTATTATTTTACCCTTGGAATAACATGGTTTGGTATTTTTGTGCCCTTACATATACAAGATTTTGGTATGATTTCATGGTATTTTACCATCTATTACTGAGCAACCAAGGGCACATTTTGGTCGCTGTTATTTGCCCAAGTAATACCAAAATTTGGTATTCCCGTGTTATTTACCCCTGCTCGGGTTGTTTACCAATGGCTCTTACGGCTTTTTGAAAACTAATCCGAGAAATCATCTCCGTGTCTCAAGTTCAACCTGGTGGTTGTGCAAAGGTGTGCATTATAAATAGATAATTTATTCTTAAAAACTATGGCGATTTTATGGGTTTTTGTTTAATAAATTGCTGAAGCTTGACCTTTAAAATCGATCATTTTTGTGTGTTTAATGGTGAACACTTTTAAATTGTAGATAGATCTTCATTTTGGGCACCATTTGAGTAATAACCAGAGTTACCAAGTCTGAACAGAAAAAAAAATCTTGCAAAAAAAAATTGTAAAAAAAATCCTGGCAAGCACTTTTTTCTCTATATCATGAGCAACATTGTGTTCAAAAATCAATTTAAATATTTTTAAAACATATCCATTGCATATTTTGCATTATCCTATTTATATTGCAATTACGTTTATTGTCCAACTACAACTACTTTAATTATGCATTGATTCTGTCATTTACATGCACTCCTTCTTCATGACGCCCGACACCAGGTTCGCTTCATTCATAAATCATTTATAACCGTGTACCTTTTATTTATTCATTTACTTAATTTTTCCACCACTCCCAAACTCTTTTTTCCCCGATTTGCATTAGGTATCTACCGTCAAACTTTCTTATGCGCGCACTTTTCCGATTGCTCACGTCGTTTGATGATTTCGATTTTCCCGGAACAAATTGCCGATATGTTGTATGAGTTATGTTTGCCAGGGGGGTCGTCTCGTGTGTGCTTGTTGGCGAATTTCCCAGCATTTTCGCTTTCCGATATCGATTATTATTTGCTGGAGCGTATTTTCCTTTATGTTTTATTTTTCTCTCTTTATTTTTTGATTCATTTCTGTGTGCAGTTTTCCTTACCCAGCGTCGTCGTCATCATTCGTCGTTGGAGTTTTCTGCTTGAGAAACAACTCGCGGGGAGAAAGAAATCGAAATGGGTGGTAAATTGGTGGGTGGATTTTCCCTCACCAACTCCGTTTCTGTGGGCTCTCGTTTGGGTTCGTTTCGGTGGAGCGAGTCGGGAAAATAAAAAAAAAATCGGGAGGGAATATATATTTTTTTAATACTGCCAAGAAATGTTCTTTTTCCATCGCTTTTTCCTCGAAATTCTTGACGAGCAAGGAGCGGAAGGGGGAAGGGAGCACATTGTAACATGTACATTAGTCAGATTTTTCTCTCCATTGTAATGCATGTACAAGATTTCCATTCATTTCTATGAACCGTTTCGTTTTGCCGTCCGTGGCCTGGCAAGGATCGTCATCGTTTTGGGGAGGGTGGTCGGTTGGTGGTGGCCACCAATCTGATCGTGCCTCACTGATAGTCGAGCTAGTCAACGGAGTTTGTGAGAAAAGCGCTGCGCTGGAGTCTTAGACAGGGCTGGTGAACCCAGAAACAGAGGCTTGGAACGGAATAAAGTTGAGATTAGTGAAACCATAAAAAAAGTATTTGTAATAACAACAAAAATATAGTTTTCAGCATTTTATCAGAATTGTTTAGCTCGTTAGATGATTTTTTTTACTTTGAGGAAAGTTTTTTTCATGATGAATTTTAAATTATGTTGATTTCAGTGTAATAAGGCCAAGAAGTTGGATAGTACTTAATTGCCAGAAACAAAAAATACAATGAAACTTTCAACGGTTTGATTCAATCTAGAATCATGCATTTTTTGTATTATTTGCACCTTGTCAGAATGTCTTAAAAATTGAAAATGTACACACTGTATAAAAATTTAATTCTTGACTTAAAACAGTGGTTTTAAGCTAGCTTAACCTAGCAGGCTAACTTATGCAATAATATTGTTTTTTGATCTTAGAATTTTTATAAACTTCAATAAACTTTAAATTAAATCAGATTTAAATTTTAAGTAAAATTTTATTCATTCAATTATTTTTTACTGAAATATTTATGAAAAAGAAAAAAACAATGTTTTATTAAGCTGAGCTCTTGTGTATCAAATCAAAAACATATCGTACGGTGATTAGAACTGCTTTGTAAATGGTGAGTTGTTTGGGTAAGACTTAAAAATATTAATTTTCCTGTACCAATATCTCAGCAACTAAGGGTCGTATCAACAAAGTCCGAAAAAGCCAAATATAGAGAATTTTCTCAGCTTTTCAAAAATTTATTTTTTAAGGTGGGCAAACATGGGCACTATTTTTAAAAAATCAATAACTGCGACTATTTTCAAAAAAGTTACTTAAAAATGGCTATTACTTGAAATCGGTGCACTTTATCATAATTTCACTACAGTACTTTTGATTGCAAATTTGATTTTACATTCAAAAATTAAGTCAAATTTTGGGGGTGTAGTGTAATGTGGGGGGTAAGGGTGTTTTTTTTTGTGGATTTTTTTGTTTTTTGTGGGGGGGGGGGGGATTTGATTGGGGTGGTGTTTTTGGGTTTGTTTTTTGATAATTGGGGGGGGTAAGGGTGATGGGGGGGATGGGTGGAAGGTGAATGTAAGTATTAGGGGAAGTTGTATAATTTGAGTGATTTTTTGGAAGGATTTTGTGTATGTGGGGGGTGTTGGGGGAAAAGTGTGGGGGTGAATATGTTAGAGGGAGTGGGAGATATTTTAGTGGTTGAGTGGGGATGGTTTGGTTTGATGATTATTATGGAGTGTTGGGAGGATTGATTTTTAGAGATTGTGGAATTAGGTGTTTTTTGTGGGTTTTAAATGGGATTTTGGGTGGGTGAAAAAGGATTATGGGGTTGTTTATGTATTTTGGGGTGATTGAGATAATTTAGGTTGGGGGAGTGTTGTTATGATTGGGTAATGGATTAAGTAGTGGGGGATTTGTTATTGGGTATTGTTTTGTGTGTATTTAGTTATTGGGGAGTGTGTGGTGTATTTTTGGTAGGGTAGGGTTATGTTTAGGGTTGTGTGTTTTGTATTTTAAGTGGGTTTTTTGGGTAGTTAGGATGGTTGGGTGGTATTATGTGCTAAGTTTATTATGTTAGTTTTAATGAATAAAGTGTGGGGTGAGGGTGGAGGGGTGGAATGGTAGGGTTTTTGGATGGTTATTGGATAGAAGTTTAGATAGGGCTGTGGTTTATTGGTTGGGGTTTTTGTGGTTGTAGTGATTTGGGTTAGATTTGGAGTTTGGGGGGGGGGTGGGGTGTTGGGTGATTTATTTGGATGGGGTTGAATTTTATTGAGGTTGTGTTATTTTTGTGTGGTGGGGTGGTGTTTATATTGTGTTTTTAATTTTATTTTTGAGAGGGGGTTGGGGGGTGCAGCACTTTTTAGAAAAATGTGTGTAACTCAATCTGAACATTTTTTAATTTTTTTCTTTGTTTTCTACAATGAGTTTTACTAAATTTCGCACAACTTTCTAGAGCAAAGCTAATTGTTTTACCCACATGCTTACGAGATACAGGCTTGGGATCAAGTGTCCCCGGGGATCAAGTCTCCCCACTCTCCCCTACAGATTTTTGAATGTTCATGCATCAATTTTGAATGTACAGCTGCCTAATTTGTATGGAAAATTCTATGGACAAATTTATGATGCAAAATGGCTTCTTTAGGCATTCCGAGAGAATTTGGGAACGATTGGTTTAGTCCTCGCTTTGCGCAAAGCGATTCAATTTTCCATATAAATTTGTATGGGAAAAACCATTTTTTTGGATTTTGATAATTATAAAATCCACGTTTCATGCTGTACTCAAACTGGATTCATATTCGGATGCTCTGGGAGGTGCTCTACAACTTTCCCGAAGAGAGTATGGTTGTAGAGAACCTTCCAGAGCATCCGAATATGAATCCGGTTTTAGAACAGCGTGATTTTTTAAATATTAAAATTCAAAAACATGATTTTTCCTATACAAATTTATATTGAAAATTGAATCGCTTTGCGCAAAGCGAGGACTAAACCAATCGTTCCCAAACTTTGGGGAGTTGTTTAGGACCCCAAAAGGAACTGAAAAATTGCCGTGCTGGAAAATCGATTTTGATATTACACCCTTATGGGCCACCTTAGCAAACAAGCCATTTCGTCTAATACAACGTTGAAGGGAGATAAGAAATGACTTAAGGTACCTTTCTAACATAGTTTCCATAAAGTTAGACCACTTAAAAAAAAGACACTTACCAAAACAAACATTTTTGAAAATAGTGTTAATATATTGAAAATGGACACTATTTTTACATTCAACCATCAAAACAACCAAAAAATAAACTAACGTTGCATTAAACGTTATTTGTGAAGCTACCAGGAGTGAAATAATCCATTTTATCCAAATTTCATAACTTTTTATTGTTTTTATAAGGCAGGATAAGGGTGGTCTATTCTGCCCCAAGTGGATTTTAATTTACCACTTCCACCACCAAGCCTCTAAATGATTTTAAGGTTCCGTTGTTGTTTGTATACCTTGGTAGTAACATCTAGTAACGTTGTAAGCATTGAGTAAACTTTTTCAAACAATCCAACTTTTCAGAAAGCTTATTTAAAAACCTCGAAATAAACAACATTTGCATAGTTTTGTCAATAAATTTACATTTTTGCTCATAATTCGAAAACTACAATGAATTCAAACGTCGTTTTCGGTATGGTGAAGTTATTTGACGTCCTTTTTAAGACCCGTGCCTTACAATTTTTCTAAATCCATTCTAAAGCCCAAACCCAAGGGTGGCCGATTCTGCCCCCATGGGCCATTTTGCCCCCACCGCCCCTACCACTAGGTGACGTAGAGATCTCTGCGTATTCTAGATAGATGTTTACTAACATACCTTCCAATACCCGAGGTTAGCAAGGTACCGGCCAGGATCCCCTTATCCTACTGGATAGTATTACACGCTCATCTAAAGATGAAAACATGGCATCTCTCTTGTTGGAATATTGTAACCGGATGAGAGTCTAATGCTATTATACGATTAATTACAGTTAAACAGCAAGATAAGCGTTGTGCAGCCATCCGGAATTGTGCGACCTCTATTGCTAATGCTAATGCTATTTTTGACAATTTTTTAGATTTTAAAAAACTTTTCTATATTCTAAACATTTAAACCCAAAAAATATTTGGTTTCAAAAATAATCCATAAAAACTGTAGTAACACTACTCACGTATTATATTTCAAAAGATCTAATCAACT
This sequence comes from Culex pipiens pallens, assembly GCF_016801865.2. NCBI lineage: Eukaryota > Metazoa > Arthropoda > Insecta > Diptera > Culicidae > Culex > Culex pipiens. The sequence goes on from NC_068938.1 coordinate 205,386,225, forward strand.
GTAGATTTTCGAACTAAATCAGAATGAGCCGATGAGATCCTGCAACATTTGAGCTGCGAATCCGTTGCACGCTAATGCTTCTTGCATCTGATTTTGCCACGGGGTGAAAACATCAGTTTCTGAATCCCACGTGGAACGGATGCGCGGTAGGTGAGGAGGTGGCATTTCCACTACTGGCTGAGGCTGATTGTTGCACTGACTGGAGGGGGCTAGATTTTAATCAGCAATATAGTATTGCTGGTACAAGTCGATTGGAAAAAGGAATGAACGGTTTGTTTGTGTGTGATGGGCGAAGCTTGGTTCTGTTTGGTATTGCTTTTCGTGGTTGATTTGATGTTGCAGTAATGATAGTTGTATTGATTACTTCCAACTCGTCTTAAAGGAGAGATTGAGTATTGGTAAAAAGTCACATTAATTATGTCAAATAAAATATAAATTCAATAACTAAAAGTCATGAATTTTGAATTATGAAAAATCAACGCATCATCATCCAAATTAATTTTCCTTAGCAACAAGGAAACACTCATCAAGTCATCCACAAAAAAGGAGCAACAATGGGCTCACCACAAATTGGCACACATTGCAACATACAAACAGCATACATTTCAGCTAGTGCAAGCGAATGAGTGGGAGTTTTGGTTGGGGTGGATTAAGGAAGAAACACACACACACACACTCATACAGAAAGAGGCAAGAAGCGACTGATGATGATATGCACAAGAATTGCGACCAAGATTGGATTTATTCGCATTTTGCAGCCGGGCGGAAAGTCAGGAAAAGTGGAATAAAACGGAAAATTAAGTATGTGTCATTATTCTGATGAGGAAAACGAGAAAAAAGGGCAGGAACAAGTAGGGGGAGTTGGGCGAAGGGATGCTATAAGCCTGGTGGGCACGAAAAGGAAGTCCCGGAAAGGATACGAGAAACGGTAGCTCTGGGTGAGATGAATTGAACGTGGGTGGAATGGTCAAAGGATAGCGGGAGCTTTTGAATTGTGATTTGATATTTAAAACTTGAAAGATTGGTTTTAAGAAATTATAATTGAATGTAATTTTAATTATTGTGAGACTTCAAGGTTAAAAGATTTTTTAATGTTATGAAGTGGAAAAATATGCATATTTTTAAAGATTCTTAAGCTTGCGAAATTTTGACAAAGAACTTTGTCCTAAGGGCTCTATTCTGGTGAGGTGTCAATCCAGAAAAACGAAAAATGTCGCGCGTTACGAAAATGTTGCATGCTTGGTACTGCGGAAGGGGTCTGCAACGAATGAAATGTGGCAACAATGGTGCAGCATTCTCGCGTGACAGTTCCAAGAAAGCAGGAGACGAGGCAAAATTTGCACCATGTTGCCACATTTCATGCTAACTATATAAGCTAACAGATAGCCTCTGAACAATTTTAGTTTTATTCGAAAATCCGTCAGAGACGGATCGACGGTGGTAATTTTATTGCTCACACACACATGCACACATTGAAAGACACAGGTTGTGCACCAACTTGGGAGGAATTCTGTTCTAACGAAGTTGTTGGATCGGTCACTCGAAAACCAGAATGATTTAAGGCAATGGGGTTGGGACCAAACTGGTAGGATATTGGCCACACCCGGAGTGGCCATGGCCCTGAGGGAAGGTTCTACCGGGGGGACATTTATCGAACCATTCGACTTGGGGCAATATGGGTATCAAAATTCATGGTTTTTTATACTGGTAGTGAAAATGGCCATTTTGACAGGATTGGCCACACCCGGAGTGGCCATGGCCCTGAGGGAAGGTTCTACCGGGGGGACATTTATCGAACCATTTGACTTGGGGCAATATGGGTATCAAAATTCATGGTTTTTGATACTGGTAGTGAAAATGGCAATTTTGACAGGATTGGCCACACCCGGAGTGGCCATGGCCCTGAGGGAAGGTTCTACCGGGGGGACATTTATCGAACCATTCGACTTGGGGCAATATGGGTATCAAAATTCATGTTTTTTGATACTGGTAGTGAAAATGGCCATTTTGACAGGATTGGCCACACCCGGAGTGGCCATGGTCCTGCGGGAAGATTCTACCGGGGGGACATTTATCGAACCATTCGACTTGGGGCAATATGGGTATCAAAATTCATGGTTTTTGATACTGGTAGTGAAAATGGCCATTTTGACAGGATTGGCCACACCCGGAGTGGCCATGGCCCTGCGGGAAGGTTCTACCGGGGGGACATTTATCGAACCATTCGACTTGGGGCAATATGGGTATCAAAATTCATGGTTTTTGATACTGGTAGTGAAAATGGCCATTTTGACAGGATTGGCCACACCCGGAGTGGCCATGGCCCTGAGGGAAGGTTCTACCGGGGGGACATTTATCGAACCATTCGACTTGGGGCAATATGGGTATCAAAATTCATGGTTTTTGATACTGGTAGTGAAAATGGCCATTTTGACAGGATTGGCCACACCCGGAGTGGCCATGGCCCTGAGGGAAGGTTCTACCGGGGGGACATTTATCGAACCATTTGACTTGGGGCAATATGGGTATCAAAATTCATGGTTTTTGATACTGGTAGTGAAAATGGCCATTTTGACAGCATTGGCCACACCCGGAGTGGCCATGGCCCTGAGGGAAGGTTCTACCGGGGGGACATTTATCGAACCATTCGACTTGGGGCAATATGGGTATCAAAATTCATGGTTTTTGATACTGGTAGTGAAAATGGCCATTTTGACAGGATTGCCCACACCCGGAGTTGCCAGTGCCATGAAGAAGGTTCTACCGGGGGGACATTTATCGAACCATACGACTTGGGGCAATATGGGTATCAAAATTAATGGTTTTCGATACTGGTAATAAAAATTACGGGAAGGTTTTCCCGGGAGTGTTCTGTTGGATGACGTTGTAGGGCTTTGGTGTATTGGGAAAAGTTGGGGAGAAAATTTCATGAAAGTTTGTCAAAGGCGCCAAATTTGTAGCTCTTAATCTACTCGAGATATACGCCATTTTTGCAACAATGGTTAAAAAGCACTTTTTTGGTGATAACTTAAAATGTTAGCATTTTAGCGGCCTACTATGTTCTGAAGAGTTGTTTATGACATAAAATTACACATCTTTGCCGAAGACAGCAAAATGTGTTGAGCCTTTATTGAGGAGTTATAACCATTTTTGAAACTGCCACAGAATCCGCTTTGTAATTGCTGGCCCCGATACTCTTCAAGGGTGTTCCCCTCAGGAGCTGGGAAAGATTTACTTTTACTTTTACTTATAACCATTTTTAAGTGATTTTGAAACTATTTTCAAGTTGCAATGTTTTCAAAATGGCGCATTTTGGCGCAAAACCGAACAATGCACATGAAAGTACACACTTTCAACTAGATTTTCTGAATATATCTCCGTGTCTATCGGTGTCTATTTTTAGATATCTCAATTTGAATTTGACGGTTTTTAATCAATTTAATTATAATTTTTAAGCGGAATCTTATTGAAACGTGGTAATAATCGGTAAATTGATCGTTTTTTATGGAAAATACATTGTATATGCTTAAAATTATGATATATATTTTAAAATTATGAATAAAAACATGTTTTCTCAAAACTAATGTAAGTGAAAATTTTAAATGATTGTCCGTATTTAGAATTAAGTATTTCCTGTTATATTAGGTCACTCTGGAAAAGTTGTCGTAATTTTTCATAGACGATGTAATTTCCATAAAAATCGATCAATTTACCCTTCAATTTACCGATTTTCACCTTGTATTAATTATGATTTCGAATAACATTCATAAATAAAATTATTAAAAATCTGACGAATTCAAATTGAGCTATCTGAAAATAGACACAAATAAACACGAAAAAAATTTCAGAAAATGTAGTTGAAAGTGTGTACTTTCAGGTGCATTGTTCGATTATGCGCCAAAATGCGCCATTTGAAAACATTGCAACTTGAAAATAGGCTCAAAATCACTTAAATTTTTTTTAAACTCCTCAATAAAGGCTCGAAACATTTTGCTGTCTTCGGCAAAGATGGGTAATTTTATGTCATAAACAACTCTTCAGAACATAGTAGGCCGCTAAAATGCTAACATTTAAGTTATCACCAAAAAAGTGCTTTTTTACCATTTTTGCAAAAATGGCATATATTTCGAGTAGATTAAGAGCTAAAAATTTGGCACCTTTGACAAACTTTCATGAAATTTTCTCCTCTACAACTTTGCCCAATACTTCAAAGCCCTACAACGTCATCCAACAGAACCCTCCCGGGAAAACCTTCCCGTAATTTTCACTACCAGTATAAAAAACCATGAATTTTGATACCCATATTGCCCCAAGTCGAATGGTTCGATAAATGTTCCCCCGGTAGAACCTTCCTGCAGGGCCATGGCCACTCCGGGTGTGGCCAATCCTGTCAAAATGGCCATTTTCACTACCAGTATAAAAAACCATGAATTTTGATACCCATATTGCCCCAAGTCGAATGGTTCGATAAATGTCCCCCCGGTAGAACCTTCCCGCAGGGCCATGGCCACTCCGGGTGTGGCCAATCCTGTCAAAATGGCCATTTTCATTATCAGTATAAAAAACCATGAATTTTGATACCCATATTGCCCCAAGTCGAATGGTTCGATAAATGTCACCCCGGTAGAACCTTCCCTCAGGGCCATGGCCACTCCGGGTGTGGCCAATATCCTACCAGTTTGGTCCCAACCCCATTGCCTTAAATCATTCTGGTTTTCGAGTGACCGATCAAACAATCTTCGTTAAAACAGAATTCCTCCCAAGTTGGTGCACAACCTGTGTCTTTCAATGTGTGCATGTGTGTGTATCAATAAAATTACCACCGTCGATCCGTCTCTGACGGATTTTTGAATAAAACTAAAATTGTTCAGAGGCTATCTGTTAGCTTATATAGTTAGCATGAAATGTGGCAACATGGTGCAAATTTTGCCTCGTCTCCTGCTTTCTTGGAACTGTCACGCGAGAATGCTGCACCATTGTTGCCACATTTCATGCGAACTATATAAGTAACAGATAACCTCTGAACAATTTTAGTTTTATTCGAAAATCCGTCAGAGACGGATCGACGGTGGTAATTTTATTGCTCACACACACATGCACACATTGAAAGACACAGGTTGTGCACCAACTTGGGAGGAATTCTGTTTTAACGAAGATTGTTTGATCGGTCACTCGAAAACCAGAATGATTTAAGGCAATGGGGTTGGGACCAAACTGGTAGGATATTGGCCACACCCGGAGTGGCCATGGCCCTGAGGGAAGGTTCTACCGGGGTGACATTTATCGAACCATTCGACTTGGGGCAATATGGGTATCAAAATTCATGGTTTTTTATACTGATAATGAAAATGGCCATTTTGACAGGATTGGCCACACCCGGAGTGGCCATGGCCCTGCGGGAAGGTTCTACCGGGGGGACATTTATCGAACCATTCGACTTGGGGCAATATGGGTATCAAAATTCATGGTTTTTTTATACTGGTAGTGAAAATGGCCATTTTGACAGGATTGGCCACACCCGGAGTGAACATGGCCCTGCAGGAAGGTTCTACCGGGGGAACATTTATCGAACCATTCGACTTGGGGCAATATGGGTATCAAAATTCATGGTTTTTGATACTGGTAGTGAAAATGGCCTTTTTGACAGGATTGGCCACACCCGGAGTGGCCATGGCCCTGCAGGAAGGTTCTACCGGGGGAACATTTATCGAACCATTCGACTTGGGGCAATATGGGTATCAAAATTCATGGTTTTTTATACTGGTAGTGAAAATGGCCATTTTGACAGGATTGGCCACACCCGGAGTGGCCATGGCCCTGCAGGAAGGTTCTACCGGGGGGACATTTATCGAACCATTCGACTTGGGGCAATATGGGTATCAAAATTCATGGTTTTTTATACTGGTAGTGAAAATGGCCATTTTGACAGGATTGGCCACACCCGGAGTGGCCATGGCCCTGAGGGAAGGTTCTACCGGGGGGACATTTATCAAACCTTTCGACTTGGGGCAATATGGGTATCAAAATTCATGGTTTTTGATACTGATAATGAAAATGGCCATTTTGACAGGATTGGCCACACCCGGAGTGGCCATGGCCCTGAGGGAAGGTTCTACCGGGGGGACATTTATCAAACCTTTCGACTTGGGGCAATATGGGTATCAAAATTCATGGTTTTTTATACTGGTAGTGAAAATGGCCATTTTGACAGGATTGGCCACACCCGGAGTGGCCATGGCCCTGCGGGAAGGTTCTACCGGGGGGACATTTATCGAACCATTCGACTTGGGGCAATATGGGTATCAAAATTCATGGTTTTTGATACTGGTAGTAAAAATGGCCATTTTGACAGGATTGGCCACACCCGGAGTGGCCATGGCCCTGAGGGAAGGTTCTACCGGGGGGACATTTATCAAACCATTCAACTTGGGGCAATATGGGTATCAAAATTCATAGTTTTTTATACTGGTAGTGAAAATGGCCATTTTGACAGGATTGGCCACACCCGGAGTGGCCATGGCCCTGCAGGAAGGTTCTACCGGGGGGACATTTATCGAACCATTCGACTTGGGGCAATATGGGTATCAAAATTCATGGTTTTTTATACTGGTAGTGAAAATGGCCATTTTGACAGGATTGGCCACACCCGGAGTGGCCATGGCCCTGAGGGAAGGTTCTACCGGGGGGACATTTATCAAACCTTTCGACTTGGGGCAATATGGGTATCAAAATTCATGGTTTTTGATACTGATAATGAAAATGGCCATTTTGACAGGATTGGCCACACCCGGAGTGGCCATGGCCCTGAGGGAAGGTTCTACCGGGGGGACATTTATCAAACCTTTCGACTTGGGGCAATATGGGTATCAAAATTCATGGTTTTTTATACTGGTAGTGAAAATGGCCATTTTGACAGGATTGGCCACACCCGGAGTGGCCATGGCCCTGAGGGAAGGTTCTACCGGGGGGACATTTATCAAACCTTTCGACTTGGGGCAATATGGGTATCAAAATTCATGGTTTTTGATACTGGTAGTGAAAATGGCCATTTTGACAGGATTGGCCACACCCGGAGTGGCCATGGCCCTGAGGGAAGGTTCTACCGGGGGGACATTTATCAAACCTTTCGACTTGGGGCAATATGGGTATCAAAATTCATGGTTTTTTATACTGGTAGTGAAAATGGCCATTTTGACAGGATTGGCCACACCCGGAGTGGCCATGGCCCTGCGGGAAGGTTCTACCGGGGGGACATTTATCGAACCATTCGACTTGGGGCAATATGGGTATCAAAATTCATGGTTTTTGATACTGGTAGTAAAAATGGCCATTTTGACAGGATTGGCCACACCCGGAGTGGCCATGGCCCTGAGGGAAGGTTCTACCGGGGGGACATTTATCGAACCATTCAACTTGGGGCAATATGGGTATCAAAATTCATGGTTTTTTTTATACTGGTAGTGAAAATGGCCATTTTGACAGGATTGGCCACACCCGGAGTGGCCATGGCCCTGCAGGAAGGTTCTACCGGGGGGACATTTATCGAACCATTCGACTTGTGGCAATATGGGTAACAAAATGCATGGTTTTTGATACTGGTAGTGAAAATGGCCATTTTGACAGGATTGGCCACACCCGGAGTGGCCAGTGTCCTGAAGAAGGTTTTACCGGGGGTACATTTATCGAACCATACGACTTGGGGCAATATGGATATCAAAATTCATGGTTTTTGATACTGCACCCAGAACTGGACATCGGCATTCGAGAGTATAAAGAGCACGATTCGGTAGTAAAATGTTACTGTTTGCGAACTGAGAGGATAAATCCCGAAATTACCGAGAGTACTTTACTCATGGGTTCATCTTCAAAAAAAGTTCATCCATATAAAAACGAACCGGTACCGAGACTCGAACCCAAGACCTTCGGCATATTGATCCGTGCCTTTGCCGTATGGGCCACCATGGTTCGGTGACAGAATGTTGGTCATTTGTCCATATAAGCCATTCAGTAGGATGAACTATTCCAATGAGCGAATGAACACGCGAGAGGACTATACTCTCGCAAAATAGCACTTTCCTCACGCTTCTTTTCGTTAGGACTATCCCCTCGTTCTTTAACTTTGGGTGTGGTAGTGAAAATTGCCATTTTGACAGGATTGGCCACACCCGGAGTGGCCAGTGCCTTGGAGAAGGTTCTACCGGGGGGACATTTATCGAACCATTCGACTTGGGGCAATATGGGTATCAAAATTCATGGTTTTTGATACTGGTAGTGAAAATGGCCATTTTGACAGGATTGGCCACACCCGGAGTGGCCATGGCCCTGAGGGAAGGTTCTACCGGGGGGACGTTTATCGAGCCATTCGACTTGGGTCAATATGGGCAATTTATATCCACAGGGGAGCCATTGAATGCAAATATTTAATTAGAATTAATTACTCGGGATTAAATCAATTGGCAAAGAATTAAAAAATATAAATAAAAATAGCATGATTTTTTGAGTTTTGTACAAAGTTCTTTGTCATATTGGTCATGTAGAACATAACCACCTGCACCTTTTTTAATTATATTTTTTTCTTTTGCCTGTAATTTATCACTGTCCCGAGTCCTGAACTAACCCTAAACCACGGCTTTGTGTGCAACAAAAAAAGTCACCACATAGAGCACAGCAAGAGGGGGAGGGACAAAGTCCGGAAACAAAATAAAAATTAAAAAAAGGCACCGACAGAAATTGTTGAATTCGGTACACTTGATTTGAGTTGTAAAAAAGAGAGCAATTCAATTATGAATCAACGATATGCTGCCGGGCCTGGCTTTCCGGGTAGAGTGACGATGGAGTTGGTTGGCTGGATCTGGTCGGTCGGTTAGCGCCCTTGACGTGCGATGTGGCCGCGTGCAATTTCGAGTGGTCGTCGTCGTCAACCGTTGACGTCTGCTGGTCGGTTGGTTGGTGTAACGCGACCAGGACCACGAGAAGGAAGGACGGTGACGGTGACGACGACGCCGGTGTGGCGTCCTCGAGTTGCCACTCATCAGTGATTATGTTGTACAGGGACCTGCCCTCTTCTCTGCCACTGCTGGCAGTCAGTCGGCACTTGCCCGCTGATTGAGATGCGGCTTGGATGGCGGAGTTGAGTGAAACATATTTTTCGGTGTTGTCACAGCGCAGAATTTAACGCCACTCCGTGTACTCGTGGTGAAGTATGATGAAGCAGGAAATGCGACTTCATCGTAATGATACATGGCCAGAAGCGGCGTCAGAAGTTTATGAGATTAGAGATTAGAGATGTAGGAGAAATCTACCCTTTCCAATCAAACACCTATCTTCGTCATATGGAGAGTTTGATGCTCGATTAAAGCTCCAAAAATACTATTTAGGCTATAAACTTACCAGCAACAGTACCGCCTCGAGTAAGCACGCAAATTTATGCCATTTACTGGCCAAAAAGATCAAATTTAATGCACTTTTGATCATAATTTCTATTTTGCGAGACCATTTCTCGTCATTTTGGTGGCACACGCGAGATACCCTCAAACGCTTAATGAATATCGCCAAAATCAACTTTTAACTTTCGCTTACATTTTCACGGCGCTCTCGATACAAAACTGCCCCCAACTTTCGGCAACATGTTCTTTTGCGCATTAGTTGGTCACTCACTTGAAAAATAATCCCGAAACATGTAAATAATAAGCAAGCGCCATCAAAAAAACAAACGCGCCAAGTCTTTTGACGTTTGAATTTGGCGACCCATTCCAATCGAAGGCTGAAGAAAACCAAGCGAGAAGCGAAGGCAAATAAAGAACAAACACCACCAGTAGCGCCTGTTGGAGTGAGCCAGTGATGCCAGGAAATTTTCTCTATAAATGCTAGTTTTCGTGAGTGTTCGCTTAAAATTTCATCAATTTTGGCAGCACTAAGCAGAGCGCTGGAAGAAAAAAGAACTAAGCTGAAAATAGGAAAATGAGCGTGGCCCAATGCACTCCTTTGATTAGAAATCATTTTGGAAATATTTTTTTCAAATGCTTGTAAAAGGAATAATATAACTTTTAGTAAAAGTAAAAATAACCAGAAATATTCACAAAAAGTTGTTCTACTCGTTGGTGTATTTGATTTTAGTAGATTTCAAGGAACAATCCAGAATATGCAGCGTCATTCAAACAAGACCGCTTATTAGGCTTAAAATTGGTTTATTTTCCCTATATTTATGTAATTATTTCAAGTCACTTTATAAAGGATTGCTTTGTCAATTTAATGTCTTATGTGGGTAATTCTCCGCCAACTCACACAGCAGTTGCCCCGACCCCTCTTCGATTTGCGTGAAACTTTGTCCTAAGGGGTAACTTTTGTCTCTGATCACGAATCCGAGGTCCGTTTTTTGATATCTCGTGACGGAGGGGCGGTACGACCCCTTCCATTTTTGAACATGCAAAAAAAGAGGTGTTTTTCAATAATTTGCAGCCTGAAACGGTGATGAGATAGAAATTTGGTGTCAAAGGGACTTTTATGAAAATTAGACGCCCGATTTGATGGCGTACTCCGAATTCCGAAAAAACGTATTTTTCATCGAAAAAAAAAACACTAAAAAAGTTTTAAAAATTCTCCCATTTTCCGTTACTCGACTGTAAAAAATTTTGGAACTTGTCATTTTATGGGAAATTTAATGTACTTTTCGAATCTACACTGTCCCAGAAGGGTCATTTTTTCATTTAGAACAAAATTTTTCATTTTAAAATTTCGTGTTTTTTCTAACTTTGCAGGGTTATTTTTTAGAGTGTAACAATGTTGTACAAAGTTGTAGAGCAGACAATTACAAAAATTTTGATATATAGACATAAGGGGTTTGCTTATAAACATCTCGAGTTATCGCGATTTTACGAAAAAAAGTTTTGAAAAAGTTACTTTTTGCGTTTCTCTTTGTTTCGTCATCCGTGTCTGTCGCGAGTGACCATGAATGGCCATGATCGATGACGACCAACTAGATTCGAAAAGTACATTAAATTTCCCATAAAATGACATGTTCCAAAATTTTTTACAGTCGAGTAACGGAAAATGGGAGAATTTTCAAAACTTTTTTAGTGTTTTTTTCGATGAAAAATACGTTTATTCGGAATTCTGAGTACGCCATCAAATCGGGCGTCTAATTTTACATAAAAGTCCCTTTGACATCAAATTTCTATCTCATCACCGTTTCAGGCTGCAAATTATTGAAAAACACCTCTTTTTTCGCATGTTCAAAAATGGAAGGGGTCGTACCGCCCCTTCGTCACGAGATATCAAAAAACGGACCTCGGTTTCGTGATCAGGGACAAAAGTTACCCCTTAGGACAAAGTTTCACGCAAATCGAAGAGGGGTCGGGGCAACTTTTCCCGATTTCGTGTGAGTTGGTAGAGAATTACCCATGTATATTTATGTAATTATTTCAAGTTCTATAATGAATAGCTCTTCCGATTGTAAAAGTCTTATATAATTTTATTCGTTGTTTTCTGCACAAACACGTACAAACAAATGTGTATCTAATAGAACATAGAGAAACAAAGGGTGCCTCTTAAAATGCCATGCTCATTATTCTGAATTTAATTTTGCCTCAAATTTCGGTCATTAGATTTTTTTTTGTATATTTTAATCAGACTGAAACTTTTTTGGTGCCTTCGAAGCCATTTTGCATCATTAGTTTGTCCATATAATTTTCCATACAAATTTGGCAGCTGGCCATACAAAAATGATATATGAACATTCAAAAATCTGTATCTTTTTAAGGAATTTTTCGATCGATTTGGTGTCTTCGGCAAAGTTGTAGGTATGCATATGGACCACACTGAATAAAAATGATGCACGGTAAAAAAAAAATTGGTGATTTTTTATTTAACTTTTTGTCACTAAAACTTGATTTGCAAAAAACACTATTTTATTTTTTTTTATTTTTTTATATGTTTTAGAGGACATCAAATGCCAACTTTTCAGAAATTTCCAGGTTGTGAGAAAAATCTTTGACTGAGTTATGAATTTTTGAATCAATACCGATCAATACTGTCGCAAAAAAAATTCAACTTCATTTTTCGATGTCAAATCAAATTTGCAATCAAAAAGTACTTTTGTGAATCTTTGATAAAGTGCACCGTTTTCAAGTTAAATCCATTTTTAGATGACTTTTCTGAAAATAGTCACAGTTTTTCATTTTTTTAAATTAGTGCACATGTTTGCCCACTAACGAATTTTTTTTTTGAAAAGCTGAGAAAATTCTCTATATTTTGCTTTTTTGAACATTGTTAATACGACCGGGTGCAGGACATTTCGCCGAATTGGATTTTACATCGAAAAATGAAGTTGAAAAATTTTTGCGACCAGTATTTCGATTTTTTCTGGAAATTTCTGAAAAGTTGGCATATGATGTCCCCTAAAACATATCAAAATATTAAAAAAATTAAAATAGTTTTTTTTTTGCAAATCATGTTTTAGTGACAAAAAGTTAAATTAAAAATCATCAATTTTTTTTGCGATTCCGTCGTGAAACTACTTACTTTTCCTGTCATTCTCGGGCGACAAAACGGCCTGCTTTTCACTACCAAAAATAGCAAAATAGAAAATTAGTACCTTTTAATACCAGTGCTGAAAAGTTCTACTTTTCAGCACTGAAATGGGTGCTGAAAAGTTGAACTTTTCTGCACTAGTATCGAAATGTAACATTTTTCAATATGGGTAATTCTCTACCAACTCACACGAAATCGGGAAAAGTTGCCCCGACCCCTCTTCGATTTGCGTGAAACTTTGTCCTAAGGGGTAACTTTTGTCCCTGATCAAGAATCCGAGGTCCGTTTTTTGATATCTCGTGACGGAGGGGCGGTACGACCCCTTCCATTTTTGAACATGCGAAAAAAGAGGTGTTTTTCAATAATTTGCAGCCTGAAACGGTGATGAGATAGAAATTTGGTGTCAAAGGGACTTTTATGTAAAATTAGACGCCCGATTTGATGGCGTACTCAGAATTCCGAAAAAACGTATTTTTCATCGAAAAAAACACTAAAAAAGTTTTAAAAATTCTCCCATTTTCCGTTACTCGACTGTAAAAAATTTTGGAACATGTCATTTTATGGGAAATTTAATGTACTTTTCGAATCTTTATTGTCCCAGAAGGGTCATTTTTTCATTTAGAACAAAAATTTTCATTTTAAAATTTCGTGTTTTTTCTAACTTTGCAGGGTTATTTTTTAGAGTGTAACAATGTTCTACAAAGTTGTAGAACAGACAATTACAAAAATTTTGATATATAGACATAAGGGGTTTGCTTATAAACATCACAAGTTATCGCGATTTTACGAAAAAAAGTTTTGAAAAAGTTACTTTTTGCGTTTCTCTTTGTTTCGTCGTCCGTGTCTGTCGCGGGTGACCATGAACGGCCATGATCGATGACGACCAACTTTTTTAAAACTTTTTTTCGTAAAATCGTGATAACTTGTGATGTTTATAAGCAAACCCCTTATGTATATATATCAAAATTTTTGTAATTGTCTGCTCTACAACTTTGTAGAACACTGTTACACTCTAAAAAATAACCCTGCAAAGTTAGAAAAAACACGAAATTTTAAAATGAAAAATTTTGTTCTAAATGAAAAAATGACCCTTCTGGGACAATGTAGATTCGAAAAGTACATTAAATTTCCCATAAAATGACATGTTCCAAAATTTTTTACAGTCGAGTAACGGAAAATGGGAGAATTTTTAAAACTTTTTTAGTGTTTTTTTCGATGAAAAATACGTTTTTTCGGAATTCTGAGTACGCCATCAAATCGGGCGTCTAATTTTACATAAAAGTCCCTTTGACACCAAATTTCTATCTCATCACCGTTTCAGGCTGCAAATTATTGAAAAACACCTCTTTTTTCGCATGTGCAAAAATGGAAGGGGTCGTACCGCCCCTCCGTCACGAGATATCAAAAAACGGACCTCGGATTCGTGATCAGGGACAAAAGTTACCCCTTAGGACAAAGTTTCACGCAAATCGAAGAGGGGTCGGGGCAACTGCTGTGTGAGTTGGCGGAGAATTACCCATATTTTTTGTTTTGATCGATGAATTTACTTAGCACATGGTTTTTTGGCATAAAATTTCATTCAAAAGGCGTTTTTCGGAATTGCAAAAAAAAGTTGTAAGCAACTCGTTGCAAAACTTGATTTTTTCAGCACTCGTCGTAATTATCCAACTCGGTAAACCACGTTGGATAAATGTACGACTCGTGTTGAAAAAATCTTCTTCTGCCACTTGTTGCATAAATTCCTATTACCACCTGGTCCTTATTCATACCTACAACTTTGCCTTCAAAAGATACAGATTTTTGAATTTGCATACATCATTTTATATGGACAGCTGCCAAATTTGTAAGGAATATTATATGGACAAACTAATGATGCAAAATGGCTTCTTTGGGCATACCGAAGGCAACAAAAAAGTTTCAGCCGGATTGAAAAATGCAAAAATTAAAATTAATAAAAAGACTGACTTCGTAGAGAAATGTTCAGATGACAAAAACATCTTTTTTCAATTAAGTTTTAAATTGTTTTTTTTTATTAAAACGGTTATTCTGATGATTTTGATTTAGTTGAAAGACAAAATATCAAACTGTAAACAATAGTGCTGAAAATGTATTATAGCACTGATTTGGATGCTAAAAAAATTTGTTTAGAAAAGGAATACTCCTCGACAACTTGACATTTTTTATAGATTTGATTTAGTAATTATTGAAATCAGATATCAAAGAAATTTTTTGTAAACAGTGAATACACAGTTTTATTTTTTATGTTCCATGTTCCAAATTTAACAAAATGATTCTTAAACAGATTTTGTAATACCAAGGAGCTATATAGGTAAAGTGAACGGTGTTTTCCTCATCAAGAATTTATAGTCTTATCTATGAGACAAAATTTCCTATTTTAGTAAATTAAAACAATAAAAAAATCGAAAATTAAAGAAAAAATCGGCAAAAAACTCAATAGTCCTCTCATCAATACCTACAAAATTTCTGAAGACACCAAATCAATAAGGAATTTCAAAAAATAAAAAAATCTGAAAAAAATAAATGTTATCTGGTCTTGTTGTTGTTGTTGTTAATTTATTTATTTCTGGCAGCTTTAACCTTCTTGGTCATTCGCTGCCCTATCTGGTCTTGTAACATTTTCAAAACCGATGTTACACCACCAAGTCTATCTTGTTTATCTATCCTCCTGGCAATAACATGCACCCACCACCCATTTCTCATTCGACATTGTATAGTGGGCACCTTTAAAATACGTCCCGCTGGGCCACGAGCAGGAAATGATCTTGTTAAACACGCGTTATTTCTTTGTTATCGTTCTCAGTCTTAATCCGGACACGGACTCCGTGGTGGTAGAAAGAAAACAATGTTCATAGCGAGTATTACCAGATAAATATTCCATGACTTGCATGATCTTGGTACCATTTAGATTTACATTCAAAACATATATTTCAAGTGTCATATTTGTGGTTTTATAATTTTCAGTGAAAAAATAATCAGTTTGGAAATCTTTAATTGCTTAAAAAAACTCTAAGTTATTGTTATAATCCCGTACTGTTTTCAAGTTACCACCTCGTTATCATTACCAAGTAAAATTGGTGAAAAATAGCTCATAAACCGGCGGGAGGTTAAACCTTTTGGAGCTTGTTTGTCTGATCCTCCCCCAAACTCCCGTGGAAAATCCTCCCGACTGCGCTTATAAATGTTGTTGATTGTACACTTCCTCCTCCGCTCGTTGTTATGCGCTCTCACTTTCGGCGGAAGACGCCGCTTGTTTTTCATCGTTTGGAATCTTGTTTTAAAACAGTTTTGATTACCCACGCCTCACCATGACTCCACCAGGAGGCCATCATCGCAGAGGGTGGTTAATTTTTGGCGTAAAACGCTGCTGCTGCTGCTGATTAATTACGTTAAAACGGCGTCGACATCGCGATGGTTGAATCATCTTCGAACTGACTTTTTCTTTTATTTGGGGGAAGGAGGTTGAGCTTCTCGGGAAAACCCATTTCCATTCCATTCCGTGTGCGCACTGTTTATACTCGAGAATAAATAAAAATGATGAATTATGAGCCGGGGTTGATAGAACGATCAAATTTGTTGGCCCACTAATGGATTTGGATTTACTTTATCGCTCATTTGGCGGGTTGCAGACGAGTTAGTTTTGGGGGCGATCAGGTGAAAATATTGGTAGAGAAAACCCAATTATTAATATATTGTTTGGAAATCATTCAAATGGAATGTTGAAAATATTGAACATTTTTTATTTAAAAAATAAGGGATGTGATTTAGTCAATGATATTTAATATTTTTTTAGCATAGTTTGCTTGTCTAAAATCAAAATCAAATTATTCGCTCTATTGCATTGCCTTGACGTTCTCGATTGCGAGATTCCTAATCGAAACTAGGTGTCCGAAGGCTTGATTGTTGAGGCAATTGCAAACCTCTTTTTACACCTAAGCTTCCATCCACCCCGGGATTTGAACTGACGACCTTTATAAAACAATTTAGTACCATGGCTAATAAATTTTCTAAATTTACTTAGAAACTTGTAATACTGAATCTAAAACTGAAGATATTGTTGAATTATGTACTAAATACTCAAATTTTCAAAATTTGCGGTATGAGTACATCACAAACGTAGCGAAATTGTGTATGCTTTTTTACTTATTATTACTTTTCTTTAATTCTAAAATTTTCACAAAATACTTGCAGAATACCGAATTTTTTTGATAATACTTAAATTTTCCTGATTTGCAACAGGGGTATCTAACGATTCCAAATTTTGGATGCATTTCCATTGTTTTAAATTTTTTGGAATGAAATACTTAAATTTTAACAAAATACCGTGTATTTTAAGTACTCATGTGTTCATAATTGCAATATAGGTATCAAACGAATTGACATTTCGTATTCATTTCCATTGTTTTGGAATTTTTAAAATAAAATATTAAAATTTTCAAAAAATGCCACATTTTTTTCGAAAAATTCTAACAAAAGTTATAAAGCATTGAAATTTTTACCTTTATTGCAAATTATAAAAAAAACTTATGTTTCAAAAACGCTATTTTGAGAAAATAAGAGTAGTTTATTCGAAGAAAGAAAATTGATCATCACTCTAAAATTCTCTGTATTGAATTCAGTTTAACGAAATTCGCCACCAAAATGAATCAGCATGTGCCGGTTGTTGCCTTCTTGAAGCCACTGAAAGAATTTTTGGTCCAATTCAAATGTGTTTCAAAATTTGTATAATTTTGCGGTACAATCATTGGCGTCCTAGGGGAAATTCTCGTATGTTTGGCAGGTTAAGCACTCGCTCCTAATTCCATCCAATATGCTGATTTTCACTATTCAAACAACTAATTTTGCAAAACTTTTGATAAAAACTTGCTTGCTCACTTCTTATTGAGCTATTTATCACTCGATTTCAGTTGAAAACGCTTTAAATTAGCTTTAATTGAATGTCAAAGTTCCGACCTGCTAACATTAGAGGCACGCTGGAATTAGATGCTGTTCCCCTAGTTGGAAATCATTGATTAATGACGATTTGTATAACTTTGCAAGGAATGGGGCAATCGTTACCAAAAGGAATCAGCATGTGCCACTATGCTAAAATCATGGCAATGATGGAAGTCTTCACGTTATTGCAAATTATGATAATTTGAGTTTAAAAAAAATACATTTTTTTTCAAGTGCAACAAACTTCAAAATAGCAAAAATGAATACGAAATTTCAAATCGATCGATACTCATATTGCAAGCTATAATAAGTTGAGTATTTAACAAAATTAAACTTTTTTGTGAGAATTTAAGTATTAATTAAATAAAAATGCACTCATAATTTCCCTTCGTTTGATACCCATATAATTGAATTATGAAAATTTGAGTATTTTCGGAAAAATAATTATTCTGTTTTTTCGTATTTATACTTTGAAACATACCAGATTGTCAAGAAAAATCTTAGTAAAAGCTTTGAAAATCAAACATGATTTGTAGGGTTAGTGAATTTTCACGATTTCGCGAACAGCGTGCAATTCGTGAAATTTTAAGATTTCCATGAAATACCGTAAATTTATCAATTTTCTCAAATCAATTCATTGAAATAACAACATAATTAGTATTTAATCCATAAAGGTTTGTTAAGTTAATTTTTTGAAGTTTCAAATTGAAAAACGGGATGTGTACTATTTGAGGAATTGTTGGTAAAACACACATTAACATAAAATTGTTACAACATTTACTAAGAAGTGAATGCTGTGAATACTTAAATGACGTAAACAAAAATCAATCAAAGTAAAAAACATATTCTCGGAACCATAATCTTATCAAAAGAATGATATCAAATATTTGATTGCAGTTATTTTCATGCCAAAAGCTTAAGTTTTAAAAATATTGGCTTTTCAACAAAAACTTGTTAAAATTGACTAATTTACATAATATTTTTTTTTTTTTCAACATTTTTCATGTGTCGCAAAATTTCCGTGAAATTTGGTATTTTGAAATTAAGATCCCCGTTAAATTTGCAATTTTCGAGCGTGAAAATTACTAAGCCTAATTTTTTGGTTGGATTAAGTCAATTTAAGAAATATATAAAAAAAGAGTTATCGTCCATTGTTTTCGATAAGATATATTTCCACTAGAAATTTACAATCAATTATCTCAAATCAAACCATCCACATTAACGACCCCCGGGTCTTTTGTGGTCTCTATTGCAAGTTTCTGCTCGAACCTAGGAGTCCGAAGGCTTGAATGGGGAGAGCACCCAAACCTCTTTTTACTCCAAGGAACCTTCCACCCCAGTGTTTGAACTGAAGACTTTTGGATTGCGAGTCCAACCGCCGCCAGCGATTCCACCGGAGTAGGGGCTTGGTTTGGTGTGTTGTTTGTACTTATGGCATGGAGACGACTCCTACACCTGGAATGACTTAACGGCCTAACAACAACCAAGGCTGGGACCGACATTTTACTTCCTCATCCGATGGAAGGTTGCAGCAGATGGGAATCGAACCCAGAATCATCCGCTTACAAAGCGGACAGCGTAACCATTTTTTGCTTTTTTCCTACGTTTCCTAAAATATTGTAGTCAATAATATTAAACAAAGTTCTAAATTTGCCATACATTTTTTGATACTGCTTCCAAAATGGCAGTTTGAAATTTTATGGAGTGTTGGAATTCTAAAATTAAATCTAAAATACACATAAGATTATTTTAACATTTTGAAGCATTTGTCGGTGTTTATCAAATTTCAGGTTCAGGTTCACCGATTACGCGGCTTCTCCGAAATCGTGAAAAATCACAAAACCTACTCACGACCCAACTCGAATGTAAATAGAGTTAAAATTGTTCAATAACTCAGTTTGAAACTTTGGAAACTTATGGCAAAAATAACTTCAACTGAAAACAAAGTTGGTTTGATGTTAATTATTCTTACCTGTTAGTTTTTCATTTAAATATTGATCTTCAACATAGGCTTAGTGTGATATTCATAAGTTCTGTCATCCAAAGTCAAAATCTCAAGGAATTTCTCAATGTTGAAATAAAAATGCTCGTTGCTTTAAATGATTACAATAACATGTACAGTGTTCTTCTAAAGTGGTTTTACAGTTTATGTTGTATATATAGCTCTATTTTATGCACAAATATTTTTATCTCCATTTTTTCTGTTGTTTATCATCATTTTATGTTTCGTGTTGTGTTGTCTCTTATTTTCCATTGTTTTGTCAAATTATGTGATAAACTGTTTTCTGTTTTCTGTATTCCCTTTCGGTATCTCTTGCAGCTGCGGTATAAATTATTATTTTTGCTTTATTGTTTACTTGAATAAATATTGTTTCATTTTGTGATGGTTTCTTCCTGTGTCTGCTCATGCTGGGATTTTGGTTTAATTGATTTTTCTCTCTTTTTCTTTTTTTGGCATCAATAATATTGACCTTTTGACTAATCTAACGCGTGCTTCCATTTTCGATTCGATTTACTCTCTCTCTCTCTCTTCACTTAAGTCTTATAAAATGGGGTAAAATCAAGAGGTTATTATTTTAAATAATTACTTTACGATAAATTCGATCATTTTTATTTATTCACCTAATACTTGTCTGGTACCAAGTGTGGGTTCCGTGTGGGTGTTTTTGTTTTTGTCATCATTGGTTTTTGCTTCTTTTTCGAGAATGTTTGTATACATGTGTGTTTGTGATTTTTTTTACATGTTATTATTTGGTTTCGTGTTGCCTTCAATTTTTATTCTTTCTTTTTGGTATAACTACTATTGCATCATCAGTTTATTTTTGGTTCAACTCATAAGGTAAATATACCGACTGGATCTGGGTGGTCTTATGTATAAAACAGACTTTGACTATATTTTTGTTTCTTTGTTCCAACCGCTCAAAATGTCCCTGTATCGATAAGAACAATCTGATTGCCCTCCCGAGAGTCGGCTGAAATTCGAGTATTTCCGCGTTGACCTAACTTTGCTTCTTCGTTTTTTTTTTTGTTTTGGCAAACTTCTAATCTCTTGGAGAAAATACATACATATGGCCAATGCGTTGCGTTCTTTTTTGACTAGTTAAATAATATTGCTTCGAAGGAGAACGTATCGTTAAAAACCTATAACCATGACACTAATTTGGCACTCGAAACAGAGTTTGTTTTGGTATTTTGGGACTAAAAAACAATAAAAAAGACCTTATTCGAGCACGAATGCGATCGTAAAAAAGTAAAACGAAACACTGCTGGGTGGATCTGGCTTTCCTCTGACACGCGTAAATTTGGCACATTTTGAAACATTATCATCGTCATCACAATAATAAAATCAACTAGCGTCGTGGGAGTCGCCGTTGCCCTTGCCATCGGTTAGTCAGTCTGACTGCACGGGGGAAAATCTAGTCATTGTTACAGACAATTGTATGCTAATTTACTGTACAAATACAAGTAATTTAGAGTTTGTAGTGTAATTGTTTTCTTTAAAATAACTCACAATAGGAGTTTTGCAGCAAAGCTCAACTTATTTCCATCAATGTAAATATAACGGTAAATTTACATAGGATTTCATGTAATATTTTGCACGTTAGTGATTAGTTACATACAAGTAATTTTTCCGTGATTTTTCTGAAGCAAGTAAATTTTCAGAGGTTTCGTAAATCAGTATGCTTCAAATGACCGAAAATCGATTTGTTCAGCAAGCCTTCGAACCTTTACGCGCACTTTCACGTAATTTCAACGATCATTTTTCTCCGTGAACCGCGTTACGTAACCTTTGCGCTATCGCGCGGGGCAAATAGCGTAAATCAGTATTGTAAACATCAGGCCCGAGCGACGACGCTGATTTGATGCTTTGGGTAAATACTCATTAAAAATTTCGTTTCGTCGCCAGTTTGTTAAGGCGTAGGATAAGTACATCGCGCGCGCGCCCCTTTTCACGGTGGAAAAGTAAAGCTAGCTTTTGACGACATCGTCGTCAACATATTTTCCCCTCGTCCCTGAGCTGAGGCAAATCATCATTACAGCGCGGGTCCGTCAAGTTGGGCAAGCATAAATGCAAATAAAGGGCCCAATCGAAAGTCCAAGTTAGTCCTTTGACTAAACAGAGCAGGTCGTCGTTTTCGCAGTTGGTTTGCCGTTCCGCCTTTCGATATTGCCAATATTGATTAATCAATCACTCGGGCAGGGACACTCCTCGAAATGCTTGTTGTAAAATGTAATAATGCCCCCCCCTGTCAATAACTTTGTCATTTATGATGCGAGCGGGCCCATTCATTTGTCGAATCAGAATCAGAATGCGTACAGAGTGAATTGTCTGACTGCAGCCAAATAGGGGGATTGATTTCATTAGTCCGACTCCCAACCGGGCACAGTGTGGGACGGCGAGGATTTTAAACCAAATTTGTAAAATTAAGAGCTCTGCAAAGCGATTATTTGGCTCGCCCTGGGTGATTATCTAGCCAGATGGGTTGGAGTTTTTTTTTATTCTGTCTTTTTTTTCACGTGCAATTACATACCAGTTGCATTATTCGGCTTGCTCTGCTCAGCAATTTTGCAATTTAATTAAAAATATTTTGTTCTTTTCTAGGGCGAATGTGTGTTAGTAGGGAAAATTAATTAAATTTACAATCTTTTTTTTCAAGTATCATGGACACACTTTCAATGTCAGAGTTGCTCAAGTATTAAATATATTTAAATTTACATTCAATTGCAATGGACAATCATTTTGTTTAATCATGTGATTGAAATTATAAACGAGCAACAGACAATCAGCGATTTCCATGTTTTTTTTATCAAATGCATGAGTTAATTTTAATTTTCTTTTGAATTAACCCACTGCAAGCATACAAAACAAATTTAAAATAAATTGTAATTTAACAAAATTTTTTTATTTTAAAATTGAATAAAATTGTAACCAGTGGTTTCATTAATTAAGAAAGCTGCCAGTATGATCTGTGTAGCAGATCAAGGATTTGAACACAACAAAAATAACTTAGGATATGGCTTGGACAATCTAAGCGTTTTCGTAAATCGAGTATTCTTTATTTTTTTATTCGTGTATATTTTGTTTTTTAATTTGAAATTTTGAAAAATTTAGCTTTTGTCGAAATTGAAATGGGAATAGGGAATACAAAAAAAGTTGCTATTTTTTTTAAGGAAAACCCTTTTTTTTAATTTCATAAATAGTGTCTATTCATCTTTGAAATGAACGGAAAATTATCTAGAAAAATAAATAAACGCTGCACAGTGGTCCATATAAATTCAAAATATGTCCAAAAATCAATATTTTGACACTTTTGTTCAATTCTGAGGGAACTTGGATTCAGTGGGCAAAATTACATGGAAAAACATAAAGTTGGACAATTTTTGAATTTCGTTAGGGTTGTCCCGTCACCTTTCACTTGAAAATTAGTCATCTTAAAATGAAGATATCTTGAGTATAAAGAAAAACATCCTGAGATTTTTCAGCGTTTATAGCTTTGCATGTCCATTTTGAATGTTGCTGCCTCTTAATATTTGCGCCTTTTCGAGATACTAAAGTTTTAAATTTACATTTTTTTGCCTTAAAATGGCTGTCACATTTTACCCTTAATTTAAAATTTACTTATTAAAAAAAAAAGTTTTTTAGTGCTTCCAATATCGCTTTTCACTAATACTGAACCCTGAATTGCTACGTTCAAAAAAATGATGTTTGAAGGTTTACACAGATGCTTTTCCTAAATTTGGTCGTAGAAGGCGTAGATTATGAAATAAAATTTTGGTGTCTTCGACAAAGTTGCTTGGAGTGGCAACCCCAACAACTTTTTTGAAACGAAAAAAAACCAATAAATGTTCCTGAAAAATCACATTTTCAAAATCACCCTAATCGTGAACCACCCTAATTTTCTACCTAATCAAAAGTTGCCCCTTCTCATTTGCAACAACTCTTCTCAGATACTCTTAAATCTCTCAATTTTTCGGAAAATCCATTTTCCACTTAGTTTGCATTGCAAATATTAAACGTTTAGCAGAATGAGTTTTTCTGATTTTTACCTTTTTATTATTCAATTACAAATGAAGATTTTTCATTTACTTATGGTTCGAAAAAAAAAATTAACTTAATTTTCAAGAAACCCAAACCATAAGCCATTTTGAAAAGTTAGGTTTTTTTATTACAAAGCAATTAATCAATCGACGTCGTAAATGTAATATTTCTAATCATTTCTTTTGTTTTTGTTGTTAAACTAAATTCAGGAATAATGCCAATATGTTCGTTTATTTTAAACTTTTATACTGGTTCCTCAATAAATTTATTTTTGATTATAATTAGCAAATCTATTTCAATGATATCTAATGACTCAGTCAAGTAACATGATTGAAATTCATTGAATACAAAGCATTTGCAATTTTTGATCAATTTCTTTCAAAATATTCCGAACAATTAGACATAATAATGACGTGATAAAGTCATTGCTCAATTTGCACCATGGAGAGACAGTTATGGCCTTGGTTTGAGTTCCTTTGCATTTGAATTTCTGTAGATAGCAATTCCATCCCAAAATAGGATTTTTTTTAAACTTTGTGAACATGTTATTCTATGCTTAGGTTAGCTATTTTCGTGTATAAGGAGCTAGTTTCACTCGACCATGTTATTTGAGAAGCGCGAGAGTGTTTTAAATATTTTTGCATTTCGTAATTTAAATATCGCTGTATCTCGAAGCATCGTATCAAAAAGTGGTCAAAGACAAATTTGTAGGAAATTTGACGGGCTTTCCGGACACCGAACACTGAAAGAAAAATACACGCCACTATTTGGAGATTTTTCGATTTTTATGTTTTAAAGTCAAATTTGAAGGTGAGCCCACGATTTTTTTTCGTTCAATTTTTTTTGTAAAACTAGCCTAAGATGTTACAAAAAGACTCACGAAAAATGCAGGAGCATTTTTGTGAGAAAAGAAATAGTGTTAAATTTTCGTGAAATCTACTTTAACTGAGTGTACTATTCAAAATCAAAATCGATTTGCATCGAGTCAGAACTGTTCTGAAGTAGAATTATTATTTGGTTAAATTCAACTTAAAAGCAAAAAACCCCTTTCGGTTTTAAAATGATTGTTTTAAAGAATCATTCTCAAAATTATTGATTCAAACTTCCGATCATTTTTTAATTGCATACTTACAACAAGCTTTTAACCAAGAAACCCTTTTTCATGCTCCCAAGTCATCAGCACAAAAAAATGCATACAATTAAAACTTTTCCATTTTCCACCCTCTCGATACCTGCTGCTGGTGCTGCTTGCTGCTGATTCATTAGTGTAATTCCACCATTCAATTCGATCGCATCATTACGGTAGGTTTACTACGTGAGCAAAAGAAAAAAGCAAAAAGAATAGAAAGGACGAGGGAAAAAAGGTCATGACGGCAATTTTCCCTGCTTACACTCTGACGAGTCTCTGCTTCTTTGAAAACCGAAGCACTTTTTCAACCATTATAAATGTCACCGGAGCGAGGAGCTGCGGCTGCATCCTTCACGGCATTCAGGACATTCAGACTATACCACTCATTCGAAAGAAAGCAACTTCTCTCCAACTAATGAAAGCGACTCTATTTTTAAAATGAATGAGAATTGTAGAAGAAGAAAAAATCATATAAAAATTGTGTATACTCATAAATTGGATTGCACCTACAATTCCGAGATTCATCCCGGATTTGTTCGACATATCGCCGGGAGCGTAATCTTTGAAATCGACTTTTGCTCCCAAAAAAAAAAAACCTGGTGAGGGCCTCCACGACAATCTATTTGATTATAGTTCAACCTGGGCGGAGAGGCACAATGGCTGCTGCACTTCGACTTGAGTACTTGTCGTATTTCCTTCAATTTTTGCCTCTTTACTCGATGTCGTCCAGGGCATTTTCCTCCATTTGTCGGTGTGGTTTCATAACGAACCTACACCAACGTTGATGATACTGGGTTGAGGGGGAGGGAACGGGAAAACCACCTGTTTTTCCTAGGCCAGACCATGCAGAGTTCCAACAAACAACCCCCTTCCCCACCCACACTCTACCTTCGACAACTAAAGAGGGTCGCACACAAAGAGATTTCATTCTGCACTTTTTTTTTCTCAGCCTTTCTCTCTTTGGTGAAGGTATACGGAGGAAAAAAAAGGCAGGAAATGAAAACGTCAGCAGTTAGTAATCATACTAGTCTAACGTGTTAATACGTCTCTCTTTTTTTCTGCTGTTGCTGCAGCACTACCAAGATCCCGCTACTGGCCCTTTCCTGTCGTCCTGCGACGCGGCATGGGACAATTTATTCGAGTCCTTTCCTGTGCTCTTTGTGGCCGTGATTGAGTGGTCAAGGGAAAAGTTGAAGTTTATAAAAACTACTTGAAATATCGATTTACAAAAAAGTACATTTTATATAAAGATTTCAAATAATCTGTTTAGCTCAATTTGTTTCGACTTATTTCGTTGACAATCTTTTGGTGAAGTTTTAATTAACTAGAAAAAGTTCACTCAAGTTGATTCAGAAAATTTCAAATAAAACATCTATTTTTTTTATTTTCATCAGTTTAAATTTTATGGTTCTCTTAGATTTAAAAAGTATGGATTGATCTTGAAATTACCAAAAAAAACTGAAGGATAAGAAAATTCCATGAAAGCTTCTATTCAGAGCGTCCAATTTTCCGTCCCGGGAATTCCCGAGATTTTTTTCTTACCCAATTAGATTAAAAATTTTACATATTTCAGATAAGATTTGCACTTGCGCAGTAGAATTAATTCAATTTATTGAATAGTATTCGAGAACCCGAGCAGACGGAAATAACTTGGGAATAACATTTTTTGATATTTGAAAATACTAGGCCAATAACATTTTTTGTTATTTATTACAAGATTTGTTATTCGTCGTTATGATTTTTTTGTTATTGGATTGTTATTGTAATAGCAAACTAATAACCTTTTTAGTTATTCTTCGGATAAATCTTTATTATTATTTTTCGTTATTTTAACAACTAATCCGATCATCCCAATAACAGTTGGCAGTATTCTTCCTTAACAAAATATGTTATTCCAAAGTTGTTTTGGCTTTCAACCAATATAAGACCAATAACAAATTTTGTTATGATAACATAAATTGTTATTAAACCCTTATGCAAAAATGTATTCTTCAAGAAGATTCCATTACACATTCCGTTATTTTAATAGTTTATGTTATTGAAATGGCATGAATTTTGTTGTTACCGTCTGCCCGGGAAATGGAATTAAAAATTATGGATTACTCGTGCTACTATGGATTTAAGAAAGATAAATATGTAATAGTAGGAGCCTGACAATGGACCGATGTTGCTTCATCGTATAATTTCATACAACTTGTTTAATTCAAGTAAAATAACATATGAAGATAGATTTTCAAAAAAAAATTAACTGCCTTTCTAATTTTGTTCAAGAGCTGAAACCAGCAAGACTTGTTCTTGCAAAGTTATTAAAAAAAAACATAATTTTTGTATGACTTTTTTTTCTTTATTTTGTTTTGTTGCAAAAAGTACGATTCGAAAAACATTTTATAAAATTAGAAAATTAAAATAATATTTTCTTAAAGTTGCTTGTTTCAAAAAAATTGAAGCCATAAATTGATCCTCACACTTATTTTGACCATTATGGTTGCTGCCTTGTAAAAAATTTGTTGCGAAATATGAATCAGCACACGGAAAAAAAATCAATTCTCCAAATTGTGTTCATGAATATGAAACCCACGATGGAATATATTCACATTTGTAGTGCAAACGCACCATACTCATGAATAAATTTCTTCACGGTTCTCAAACTCATGAACACAATTCACGATTATGGGAACTGATTTCCCCGTTATTCCCGGGATTTTTGGGGTTTTTTTTTTGAAAATTTTCCGTTTCTCAGAATTTATGTTACCCGGTAACTGGGCACTCTACTTCTATTGAATTAAGTATGGAACAAGGGCTGATATAAAAGATTTTATAAAAAAATAGAAATTTGCATGATGTTTTAAAATAATTTCCATGAGAGAAGGAAAAAATTAAAGTAACAAATATTTTCAGTTCACACATTTACAATTTTTAAAGCACTTTTCGAAATTGTTTTTCATTGACTTAAGAAGTTATAAAAGGAACAGATTATTTTTTTGGATTAAAAAATTAAATTCTAATGTTTTGTTTGGTTCTAGAGAGATTTAAAATGTTGAGCCTTAGGCTTGTACAAATTTTATTTAAAGTTTTTGTCATACCCCTTTCAAAATAGGCCCGAAAATCAAGGGGCAAAAAAAAATGTTTCAATATTAATGGAAATTTAAGTGCAATTAACTGAAATCAATGAAAATGCTTCCCCTGCGTTCAGAATCATTGTATGCATGTTTGGGTTGATGCAAAAATATTTAAAATTTTAATAAATTATCCCGGGCAGACGGTAATAACAAAATTCATGCCATTTCAATAACAAATTCTGTTAAAATAACAAAAAGTGTTATGGAATCTTCCTGAAAAATCCATTTCTGCATAATGGTTTAATAACGGTTTATGTTATCATAACAAAATTTGTTATTGGTCTGATATTGGTTGAAAGCCAAAACAACTTTGTAATAACATTTTTTGTTATGGAAGAATAACTCCAACTGTTATTGGGATGATCGGATTAGTTGTTAAAATAACAAAAAATAATAACAAAGATTTGTTCGAAGAATAACTAAAAATGTTATTAGTCTGTTATTACGATAACATTCCAATAACAAAAAAATCATAACGACGAATAACAAATCTTGTTATAAATAACGTAAAATGTTATTGGTCTAGTATTTTCAAATATCAAAAAATGTTATTCCCAAGTTATTTCCGTCTGCTCGGGATGGCAAAAAGGTTTTTTTCCGCTAATTTTTTTTTTGTCAGATCTTTCATTTTTGGAAAACTAATAATTGCATGTCATATTCACTGGTGAATTAAGGCATCATCCATAAAGCATGTCACGCTCTAGGGGAGGAGGGGGGGGGGGGTCTGAGAAAGTGTGACATTGCGTGTTATAAGTATAGGGAAAGCGTGACAAATGGGGAGAGGGGTTGTAAATTTTGGCTGATTTTATGAATGAAGCCTTAGGCATTTTCCAATGGTTTTTTTTTTTTTCATTGAACTGTTGGAATTCTGGCTTGTATTTTCAATTATTATATTTTTTATTTTTTCACCCTCCCTTCACGTCATCGTCCAGAGTCAAGGGAGAAAAATTTTGAAAAATATTTGAAAAAATAAGCCGAATTTTTCATAAAAGAAGAAGAAAAACAGGGAAAATATTAACAAATGGAAGATATTTTTCAAATCCAAGGAAAAATTAAAATTGAAAACAAAATTTAATGCTCGACTGAAAAATGGAAAAAATAAAGCAGAAAAAACCTATGGTTTTCTAAACTATTCTTATTATTCTTGTCACATTACTTTTTAGTGACATTCTCCTAATTAAGTTTCTTATAGTTTTAATTATATGAAAAAAAACTTCGATCTGGCAAATTATAAATGAACAGATGTTTTAAAAATAACTTCCTACATTGAAATATTGTTTGGTAATAAAACACATTCCGAAACAAAAACCCAACCTTTCATCGTGTCCACCTTGCTGGTGTGCACAAACCCGTAGTCAATCCGGTTGAAAGCCCCCGTGTGCACAACCTGTTATTTATACCTTGACTTGACGTTTGCTCGTTTGGTTTTCTTGTGCAGCAGCAGCTCACATCCTTGATGTCCTGGGAAAATGCCCTGAAAGGGGAAGGAGAGGGGAATTGTGCACACACGCACAATAAAATCTGTCGAGGATCGAAGCTGGCGGGCCAAGTGAACCGTGTGTAACCTGGTTCTCTTCTCTTCGACTCTGGACGGATAATGATCCGATGTCCTGGAAAATGCAGGGGGATGCACTTTGCCTTTTGACGAATGCACTTCTCCGGTGTCATTAGTAAAATGGTGATTTGTGCCGTTGCCTGCAATCGATGGAGTGCTTTAAATATTTAAACAATTCACCTTAAAGGGGAACAAAGACTTTCTTGAAGAAGGACGTTCAGCGCGCATTGTAACTTCGTACAGTGAAAATGAGAAGACAGATTAATCTGCATACGAAGGATACACATGATGCATTGTTGAACTATTCTGATGCTATCCAAACAAGTCTGACAGAAAAAGCCCTAAAACAAAACTTGTTCAAACTCGGAATGTCACAAAAAGAAACTTCCCATTTACCGAGCTGCAGTATCTGGGACTGAAATCTATAACTGAATGGCGAAAAACAACAGCACTTCGCATGTGGCCTGGGACAAAAACAAATAAATAATACACAGAATTTATGCACAAGATCCACCGGCTTGCTCTTCCCGGGGTGACGAAGAAAGAAGCCGAACCTTTTTCCTTTTTCTCCAAACAACCGCGGGGGAGGTCCGACCAAAAGTGCCATGGGAAAATGCACGCCAGTCAAGTCGAACCAGGAAGAAGAAATGAAAACTGCTGAATTGAAACGCGAGTCAAGCTAGAACAAAACCCTGGTTTTTTTCTTCTTCCAAAAGCCCCATGAATGCCAACCGGTTACAAGAAGTAAGCAAACTCTCTTTCTCCTCTGGAAAGAAAAGAGTGGAAAAGCGTCACCAAGACTTGGATTCGCGCGCACACACACCGACGCAGACAGGGGTCCTTTCTCACAGACACACCCACAGCGAGAAAAAGTCACGGAAAGCGTCATCTGACATGCGAAGAATATAGAGTGGAGGGGGATGTGGGGTAAAATGCACAAGAGTGCATCAACTCTATCTCTCAAGACTGTAGTGCTGTGGAGTGGTATTGCACGGGAAAGCTGCACCCCGCTGCTGCACCACTTGTGGAGCACGGGGTGTATGTTGGGGTGACTTTGAACAGTTGGTTATTGTTTGTTTGCTAATTTTTTTAATCAAGTTTTAATCTGACCACGGAAAAAAATGCAAATCCGGTTACTCTAAGGTGTCACATTTTTAAACATTGTTTCAAATTTGGATCAGTTTTGAAAACATTTACAGCGAAATTGATAAAAATGTTTTTTCTTAAAAAAAATTATTCTTTAAATTCTTCTTCAGTATTCCCATACTCACAAAATCGAAAAATTGTCTCAATGCAATTTTCAGAAAAGTTTCACAATTATTTAAGCAAAATTCGGGTTTTATTTAATTTTAATAAACACACGTTATCGTTTTCGACTAGTTTTTCTTGCTTGTTATCTAAAAATTATTTTCACAAATTTAGCAAATTAGGTAATGATTAAGCTTCTTGATGAATGTTAATGCGCAAATTGTTAATATAGGGTAATTCCTAAACAATTAAAATTGATTTTTATATGATTTTTGTTTTCTACTTGCTATTTATTTGAGACTGTCTTGCTGTCTACATTTATATGAGCAAAACTTACATAATTTTGTTTTCAATTATAAAGGTTTATAACATATTAGGCCGATGCAAATATTTTCAAAGTTTTTGTCCCTCGGCTCTGGCCTGGGTCGAGGGTTGAGTGACAAAAAAATGACAAGCCATAGTTTCATCATATGAATGAAAAAAGTGTTTTAAAATGCATTTAACACTAGTTTAGCTGTTTTGCAATCATTAATAAAAAAAAGAATTGTCGTAAACAAAAATTTTACCAAAAAAACAAAAAACTTTTTGCGGCACTGACACCGAAAATTTTCAAGAATCCTAATGATTTTTTAATAACCCCAAACTTGCTAAAAATGATTCTAAAAGCAGTATTTGGAAGGTTATTTTGTAACTTATATTATTTCATAAGGTCCATTCTCTAAGCACCCGCAAAATCTGTTTTCAACTTTGAATTAATGAGCTATTGAAAGGTAGTCCACATCTCAGCTTAGGATAGTAACTTTACACAAGTAACGCTTATACAACGAAGAAAATGAAATGAAGTTCTAAACGCTGGGAAATGAATTTTAAATCGATTTGCACGAATTTCATTTTCATTGAAATGTTGATGTTTTTTACTCCCTATACGTTTTTTAAATAAAAACCTTTTTGAAACGTTTGATAGTGAAATTATGCTCTTTTCGATCTTTCGATCTTTTCGAAAAAACATATTTTGAATTTATTTTAATCAAGATTAACATTTCAAGCATTCAATATTGCGCCATTTTGAAATGTTGTTGTAATTTTGTTTTCAAAAAATCGAGAAATTTCCAAATGTTTCATATTTTAACATTAAAAATCGGACCATTTGGGTAAGACTTATTAAACTAATTTTTTTCCTGTTTCTTTTTCTTTAAGCTTTCTGTATCTCAGTAACCAATCCAATCCAATCTTCAATGTCTCTTAGACAATTTTAAAGCAGAAAAATTTATTGAGAGCTCAGCGCTAAAATCGAGAGAATAATGCAACCAACTCACACCACCATAAAAAATGAGTTTATTCGTTAATTGATACAAAAAATCTCCAACAAGTGTCAAACATCGACATCTGACCACTTCTTAGTCACCAAGCTACGATGGCCGAGGCAGTTAAGTCATTTGGTTAGTATGTCAAAGGTCTATGGTTCGATTCCCGTAGTCGACACTCTTGGTTTTTTGTTCGACGGATGAACTATTTTTGCGAATAAACCTCGAGAGAATTATTTTTTCGCCCATCTCGAGCTGTGTTCTCTGTTTCCGTAAATGGTACCACTATTCTCTCGTCTGGAGGCCATTATTCTCTCGGACTAGCGCTGCCCAGTTTTGGGTGTATTTTCAAAAATTGAAAAACAAATTGCAAATTAATTTTTTTATTAAAAAATTTATTATGATTTTTTTGTTTTTTTCAAAAATCATTTTTTTCAAAAAAAAATATTTTGACGGCATAATTTTTGACCATGCTTGACTCAAAAGTTGCGGTTTTTGGTACCCTAAAACATAAAAAAATCTCGAAATTCCCCAAAAAAGAAATATTTTGAGAAATTGAGTTTTTGTAAAAAATGGTTAATAAAAAAAATCGGGAAAGTTTTTTTTCGTGTACCTTGTATGGTAGACCCAATGACACAAAATAGCTTCTTTGGTCATAGGGAAGGCCCCCACAAAGTTTGAGCCAAATAAAAAAATACAAAAAATAAAAATGGTTGAAACCGGTGGATTCCGAAGAGAATTGTTCATTAGAAATTGGGCTCACAATTGTTCAAATATTTTGTTGAAATGTTAAAAAATAATTAAAATTCAAATTCAAAAATTGTAGGTGTTCTAATCATGGTAAATAAAATGGTTTCCAGAAATTGGTGAATTATTTTAAAACACTTTTACAAATATTCTATGTTGTTTTTCCTTCCCTTCAAAAATACTGGAAAAAACTTTTGTGCACAATCCAGAAAAAAAGTTGTTTGAGTTTTTTAGAAAAATGTACTTATATCGATTAGCCAGTAATATTAAAAAAAGATTTCCTGTTCTTGAATGAAATCCGGGATTTTTCAATTTATTTTTGCAATTCAAAGTAGCCCCAAATGAAAATTACACCCATCATGCAACAACAAAAACTACACTGGTTGAAAAGAGAAGGGTACACTACTACTCCTCATCACCACCCAAAATCCACCACAACCTAACCCTCCCTCCTCCCCATCATCGGGAGAAAAAGGAAAAAAATATGTCAAGTGACATTAAAATACGCGCGTTCGCTTGGTTATGTGCACTTTAGGCCATGAAGGAGAAGCAGCGCGAGAGAAGAGAAAAGTCCTTTCATTGAGCATGGCAACCAACCCAGCCCAACCCAACAAGCCTTCCAGGGTAAGTGGTAGCATAGCTGCCGCCGATGGGAATTGAAACCGAGTTTGGATCTGGGGAAGTTGAACAACAAAAACAACACCGCCAGCAGTCCCATCCAATCGTCAAGAGTCACTGGTGACATGGAACATAACTGGCGGAACACGCGGGTAGGTTCAATTTGGACGGAAGGTTGACAGCGTTGGAAAAATTGTAGTTTTATGAGCAAATCTAGAAAAAAAAAAACAATCTGCACAAGAAATCCCAGACTCCCAGATTCATCCCCAACAACATTGTAGTGGCGCAGGTCAGGGTTCTTTTTTACGACGTACACACCTCTGCAGGTTCCCGTCTGTCTGTCAACACGACCACTTCTTCCAGTTAACCGTTTGCTACACGGCAGACCATACTCCGTGTGAATCTGTGAAGCTCCCAGGGTCGTGACACAAACTGTCGCCCTTTTCACGAGTACAACACAGACGGAGGTGGAACGGGAAGGACCATGCACAGTAACAGTGTCGAGTGCCGTCGTCGACGGCGAGGTCATGGTACGAAAACTTACAACGTGAAAAGAATGCACCTTCCGGGGGTGGTGGCCAGGGAGATGATCTCGGACCCAGGTGTGTGTGTTTGTCGTTAGGATGCATGTGTAGTGGGACAGGGTGGCCACTAAGAATTGAGAATTTTCTTCGAAAATAGAATTAATAGCGGTAACAATTCTGAAATTAGTTGAACAAGATTTTCCTCTTAACTTAAGGGGTTACATACATGCAGAAAATCACAAAATTTCATATTTTAGAAAATTCATGACATCCACTTCAAAAAAGATTTTTAATTAATCCTGAAAGTTTCATGAAGATATTTCATGATTAAACTGAGTAAGAGTCGATTTTAGATCATAATTTTGCCATGCGTAAAGCGAACTGTCAAACTTTGTGAGCGTTTTTCTCTGAACATCGAGTTAATTTACGGGTGCCACGATATCTCGAGATAGGATGGACGAAATCGGCTGAAATTCGGGTTGAAGACCGTCAATACATATCCCGTGTGCATGACGAAGCCCGATTTTAAAATTTAGTACCGTTTCCCCTCGACCTTCACCAGAGCCGATGGATAAAACTTTTAAATAAAATTTGTACCAGTCTAAAGATTAAAAGCAATTGTATTATTTGTGGCAATCATTTCTTTTTATGGACGAAATTTTTTAATGTACTTAGAGAAGACTAAAGAGTAGGAAAAACATTGATCTATGAAATCTGATCACTTCGTTAACCAAAACTATTCAGTTTTGAAATATGTAAAATTGTTCCGTTTGATCGGTTACAAAAAACAAATCGAATAAATTTGAAATATGTTACACAAAATATTGATATCTAGCATCCTGAAAACATTAATCTTACATTCCAGCCAATTTGAGTGTTAAGGGAATATCGTAATTCAAATAATAATATTTCGTTAAATCAGAGGTGACCAAAGTATGGCCCGCGGGCCAAACGTGGCCCGCGAAGTCATTTTTTGTGGCCCGCGAACCCATTTTGAATGATTTTATTATTCCTAGAAATTAAGGTTAAGTTCATGTCTATTTTGTGAACCTTTTTAGATTTTGTTAATATAAAACAGGCCTGCCCAACGTCCGGCCCGTGAAGCCATTTCATCCGGCCCGCGACGGCTTTTCAAAATAGTTCTATGACCGACCCTTAAGGAATTCATGAAATATAAATTAATAAATAAATTAATTGTCTGGATTAAATAAATATGCTTGAGATCAAATTTTAACATTATCCTTCATGTTTGAATTTAATTCTTATATTTTCTATATTGATATTTTTAAACTGAAAAATGGTGCAAAAATTATCCATTTCGTAAAAATGTGAATTTTTTTAAAAACTTTGGATTGTTGTCTAAAAATGTACAACATTCAATTTAAATTTCTTTCAGTGTAACTTTGTTCACTTAAAATTGATGTTTTTTTTTCTTATTTCTTTTTTATGTAAATAAACAAGTAATCAAAAACTAATATATTCATCCAGAAAAACTTTCAGCGATAAAGTTTTTTTAAATGCTTAAAAAAGCAAATTATTCATACTGAAAGCAGATAGCTGCACATATTTTTAAAATATTAAAAAATGTCTAAACACAAGTCAAGAAATAAGGGAGCAAAAATTCATTATTTCATAAACATTTAATTTTGAAGAATAACGAATTGAAAATAAATTATTTAATATATATTTTTACACTTTTAAAATTTTGAGTTTGTTTAAAATCAAGGTGC
Organism: Culex pipiens pallens; assembly: GCF_016801865.2. Classification (NCBI taxonomy): domain Eukaryota; kingdom Metazoa; phylum Arthropoda; class Insecta; order Diptera; family Culicidae; genus Culex; species Culex pipiens. The sequence continues at coordinate 205,421,720 of NC_068938.1, forward strand.
ACAACAACGCAAAAAGTTTTTTTTGCAATTCCGTCGTGAAACTACTTACTTTTCCTGTCATTCTTGAACTACGAAATAGCCTACTTTTCTGTACCAAAAATAACAGAATCGAATAGCAACACTTTTCAAAATAAATGCTGGAAAGTTCTACTTTTCAGCACTCAAATGGGTGCTGAAAAGTTGAACTTTTCAGCACTTGTTTTGAAAAGTAACACTTTTCAACATTTTTTTGATTTAAACGATTTATTGACAAAATACATGAAAATTTGACATAAAATTTCACTCAGTGTGTGTTTTTTGGAATTTAAAAAAATGTTGTATGGAACTCGTTGCAAAACTTGATTTTTTCAGCACTCTTCGTATTTATCCAACTCGGTGAACCTCGTTGGATAAATGTACGACTCGTGCTGAAAAAATCCTCTTTTTGCAACTTGTTGCATAAACTACTATTTTGTAAAGGATTTTCGAATCAAATTTCGTTTGAATAAAATTTATATCTCATTGATTTTTTTTATAATGTAGTGTAGTTGAGGAAACTAAACTTATCAAAATTGAAATTTTAATGTTTTTTTAAATAAAAGTTATATCAAGGAATCAATTGCATTCGTCAAAAACAATAACTATACTATTTTAAACGAACAAAAATTAAAATAAGTCAAATGAACACAATTTATAATTGTTATCTTTGTTTTTAATTCTTAAAATCAAGATATATAAATCTTATTTGCAACACTAGTTTTTTTTTATATTTACTTAAAAAAAACAAGCAGAAAAAAATTGAAAATGTGTTTACTTATTTAACTTTTATCAAATATTAGTTCTGGCCCGCCACTGTTTCAGAAAAATCATATCTGGCCCGCAGGTCCAAAAGGTTGAGCACCCCTGCGTTAAATCAAGAAATACGAGGAAATCAAATTCAGGAGTAGACGAAAGAACGTTTTGTTATGAAATAAAATAATTCTTGATTTTTTTTCTGTTTTTTTAAATACACTCGGAAAAAGAATCCATCATCGAATCAGAAGAGAAAATTTTCTGGTTTTAATTTAGCTTATATTAGCTCGAAAATTCTCTAAGCCAGCATTTTTTTCGCTAAGCCCAGCGGCCGCGCACAATCAAAACAAGCATCTTTGTTATGCTGGTTTGTTTTGCTGATTGCTGCCAAACAATGTTGACAGCAGTGAACCTATCGAAATGTTTTGCTGTTTTAACGTAAATTTCTTCTATAAAAAAATCTATTGAAAGCAGCCATGCCAGATATACAGAAAAATCTGTATTTGACAGATATTTCGATCTAAAAAATCACAAAAATCTGTAAATACAGTTTTTTTTAAATGATTACATTTGAAAATTTCAACAATTTAATTATTGAATTATGCTTTAATATGATTTAAAAAGCCTAAATCTACTGTTAAGTATTTAAAAATATCTTCCATGGCTCCAAATTCGACATGATACAGATAGAATACAGATTAATTTTTAAGAAAATACAGATCTGTCATAAAATAAGTCTAAGTCAATTTGTAGTTTTAGCAAACTTTATTCCTCTGCAAAAGGTTAAGCAATTTGAAAAAAAAATCTAGTTTTCACCATGTGAGCCAAAATAAGTGTAAGTTCCAGCTATGTATGACATAGCTTAACGGTGTAACTGCTGTGTGCACTGTTTTCATGCAAGAAAGGTATTTCGTGCCCAACAGCAGCTCCACCTTTGCTTGGTTGCAGGTTATTCCGAGAATTTGCACCGAGATGAAGATATTCGATCCATTCTGACCGGATGGAATGGAAAGAATGTACGGAAATCTGTACACAACAGCAACACTGCTGCATATCGATTGCCATTTTGAAAATTCCTGGTCGTTGGATTTCGAAGAATCTCAATATTCCAGATTGCAGCGATAAAATTCTGTACCGCACCACCGATTGCAGCAAATCTTTAAAGCGTTCCGTCAACAGAAACCTCAATCGAAATCGTGTGCGTGCGTGTGTCAACCACGTTTCAGAACCACGTGTGTATGCATTACAAACACTTTGGTGTGCAAACAAAAACCATGTCCCCTTTCCTCAAACTCCCCTCCTCTAAAACCCAGGATGGTGTCAGGTAGCAACGTGTCAGCTCATCTCGATGAAAAACACCGCACTGCATCGGCAGTGGCCAAACTAATTCCCCACCCAAATCGGGGACCGCTCAGAACGATGAGTGTTTATAGTATATACAACACATTAGCTCAGTCAGTAGGCAATTGTGAACGGCGGCGGCGGCGGCCTCTCTTCTTTGTGGAAAAGCCGCAGTAGCTTTTCCAGCTTTTTCCGACGAACCTGTCCGTCCGTCCGCGGTCTGTCGGTGAAAACATTTTGGGAAAACGCGCAACACGCTCCACACACTCACATCCGCGAAAACATCGGCTCAACAGAGAGCGATTTTCCAGCTCAATCCCCGCCGGCTGTCCGCGAGCGGTCCACAACTTTGTGTATTTGGACAATGCACTGTGAAAAAAGTGTTTCGAAAAAATACGCGATTTGGCATTGATGTCGCGTTTTATGACGCCTTTAAACCTGCGCCTTTACCAACCTGTCCAAAATGACTTCAAACAAACTGTCAAAAGTGGTTTTGCCTTCCTCACTGAGGTAAGGCTATAATCCTGCTCTAAAAATGAACTTCCTATAAAAATGTCGTAGACCCACCTTCATGTATACATATCGACTCAGAATCGAAAACTGAACAAATGTCTGTGTGTATGTGTGTGTGTATGTGTGTGTGTATGTGTGTGTGTA